>NW_021770141.1:17906-20817 GCF_005508785.2 Acyrthosiphon pisum | reverse complement strand
TAGAAGATATTTATATATACAATGAAAAGTAGATGTCCCAGCTCAGTTCCTTGTGGATCTCCCTAATTCAAAATGTTATAGGTAGTTGCTGAATACATTATTTATTTTAACTCTTTGACTGCGATTTGTTAAAAAAACATTTGATGAGATTATTAGGAACACCACGAATTCCAAAATTGTATAGTTTTTTTTTAATAATATATTATGATCTACAGAATCAAAGGCTTTTTTAACATCAAGAAAAATACCAATAAAAAAATCACCCTATTATACATATTACTTTTTACGGTAGTAAACTTAAGACACCGACGAAGTAGAGGTAGGTATTTAGTACCAAACGGAAAGTTAATTACATGTATATTTTCTTTTTTACCAGTTAGTTAAAATTTGAAAATGTATTATTTCCCGTCATTTTTTATATTTTCCCTTCTCAAAATGATTAAGTGTTCACTAATTTCCGTAAATTTTTAGGTGTTAAAATTCAATTATGTCATTCCCTCTAAACTTTTTCACAGATGAGACCCCAGAATTAACTATATCACACAACATACATATTAATATTATTATATATGTAACAGTGGTGACCAGAGATAAGAGGCGCGTAGCACTACAATATGATGAAAAACAATAAGTCTATTATTAGTATAGAACCTAAACATCTTACAAGTTACAAAGCAAGTCGCGGCCTGCAAGCGTCTATGAATAGATCCATAGTTAGGTTAGGTTCGGTGGCAAACCTATGATATACAATATAGGTAATTTTGGTTTTTTATTCATTCTACAATTATTTAATTTGTGAAAATTGTATCACACGAACACTTTTTGTGCTATTAGTACCATTTATTTAAATATATGGATATAATTGTATAACTACCGGAACAACTGAATCACATTTTTCCGGTTCAATATATTTATATAATTATTGCCGGCAATATTTAGAAATAATTTCTATTATATATATATATTACAGATCAAGGATGTCAATCGTTTTAAATATGCCAATTTATTTTAGAACACATGTCTGTTAGTTACCTATTTATTCTTATTTTTGAAAACGTATGAAACACTGTAATTGTTAAAAATGTTAAAATCATAGGCAAAATGTCAATCAAAACGTTCGGATTTATTTTATTTTTCTCATCGTCTCAATCTGAAAACCTTTTTAGACCAAACTTGCCCTTGGTAATTTAATAATCAGCTTGATTTATTAAACATAATATCGTTTTTTTATGATTAATACCAATGTGCCAAACTTATATTTGTGATTTTTTTATAATTTAATTTCTATATATCATATTTATTCCACTGATTATAGGGCGAATATCGCCAGGCGATTGATAAAGTATATCAGTGTGAAACAACAAAAAACCATCCTATTCAATTTAATTGGTATTTAAGTAAAAAGACATCAAGTTTAACGGAGTTCAAAGGCAATACGACATTTTTGATACCTTTGATGATAATCTTACAGTAAGTACATATTATACGTATAATTATTAATTTAAGAGTTGTATAATACACTGAAACTTTTGAATGTGATATCTTGTAGGTAAAAAAATTGGTATTGATATATTTATTAAATAGTTCCTACAATATATAATAGGATAAGTCCTGACTGCATCATGATTAACGAATAGCTGAAAATATCGAACTGATAAATTTTAATTTTCCATCAAAGTTAATTATAATTATAAAATAGAGTTTTCACTGTAATTTTATACCTAATAGTACTTGGTATGTACCTACAATAATTATAATAACTTAGCTACTCACTTGGTTAGACCATACGGAGACAATAGGACTGCACATTATATTTTCATTAAAATTTCGTTTAATGACACATAAAACTAATTTATATCTGTAATTAACTGGATTAACTGGAAACAATTACCTGGGTGTAAAAATATTTTTTTATTTTTTTCCGTGTCTCATACATTATAATATTAATCATAATTATGATTATATTTATCACGAAATAAGTGTCTGCAGTTGCAAAGTTTTGGTGAACATAACAACTGTATAATTATAGTTATGATATGTGAGTAATTCAATTTAATTTCTACACGAATTATAAATGTATGTAGTCATCTTATATAAAGTAATATAGTATTTATTTGTAGACCGATTATAACTTTGCGTCTTGGGGCTCAACTGGTGGATGGGTGCTAAATGCATATATTCTCAAGACAAAAAAGGCATGCAGTACTGTAAAACATCTCGTTGGAAATGCATTTCTTAACTTTTTAGAGGGTTTCAACGTTCCAAATAATAAATGTCCAATTCCAGTGGTAATGCATAAAAACATTAATAACAGTTATATAATTTATAATTTTAGATTCTGAGTGGAACGATGAATGTATTGATTTTACAATGATGTGTTTTTATTTTTTTATATTTTTTTCTTTATTTTTTAATTTTTTAATTTTTTCTTTGTGTCTGTCATCACTATTTAGGACAGAAAAAGTGCTTGGATTTTCTTCAACAGTACATTTTCTGATGGGAAAGTGAATCTAGTTGGTACTTTGGGGGGTCAAAAGTAAGATTTTCCTAGTAGTTTTCAAAAGCGCTGTGAAAAACAAATGAAAAATTAAGTAAAAACGGGAATAATTACTCAAAATCTGTTTTCGGGAAAATTGATTTTGGTTTTTGGAACAACTCTAAAACAAATGTCCGTAGGTTCATAAAATTTTGACTGAAAGTTTATATAATCATTTTAAAACACCATAACATTTTTCAAATATTTCGATTTATTTTGAGCTCTTTACGAACATTTTCAGTTTCCACTTTTTTTAGTTTTTTTTTCTATAAATATGAATAAAATTTTATTTGTTGGTTAAAAAGCTTGAAATTTAATAGAAGAATCCTATTATATTGTTTCAAAGGCAGAATGAAAAAAAATTCAAAATCCATA
>NW_021770141.1:10651-16799 GCF_005508785.2 Acyrthosiphon pisum | reverse complement strand
AAAATTAAATAAATAAAAAAATAAATAAAATAAAAAAAAAACATAAAAAAAAATAAAAAAACACACATCATTGTAAAATCAATACATTCATCGTTCCACTCAGAATCTATAATTGACAAAATATGTAAAAATTACGAAAATAAACAAATTATTTTGAGTTAAGTATTCGTAAAAATTTTTCTTTTTAAATCTAAGATTTAAAGATGTAATACAAAATTCCTCATAATATTGTCTAACTTTATCAAAAAATAATGTCTACGAGAAATTCAACTTAAATTATTATGAGCGTTTGAAATTCATATTTTTCAACATTTGATACTAGCTCGATTTCTCTTGCAACGATTTCCTTATTTTATTGTAATTTATTAAAAAACGAATGACTGTGGATATTTGAAAATTTCACTGAATGTTAATATTTTCATTTTCTATACACCATAACATTTTGAAAATATTTTGAATTTTTTTGAGCTGTTTCAGTACCTACATTCTCATTTTATAATTTTTTTAGTTTTTTTTTTCTATAAACATCAATAAAATTTTGTTTGTTGGGTAAAAAAGCGCGAAAACTTAATGCAAGGCTCCTGATGTATTATTACAACAGCAGTTGAAAAATATTAAAAATACATTTCCACAATTTTTTTTTATAAACATTTGAAGTTCAAATTTTGACAAAATGTATCAAGTTTAAAATTGAATAATTATTTTTTAGTTAAAAATTTATAAAATGTTCAACTTTTTATATAAGGATTGAAAATTTAAGACAAGATTCCACGTAAATAGCTAATTCTCTTACCGAAAAATCTAAAAAATTTCTTAAGCACAGTTTATTTTTATACTCATTTTAAGTTAAAATTTAGACGAAATTACATAGGTACTAAAAAACCTAGAATAACTATTTCAGTTATTTTGTAGTGATTGTATAATACTATTCGTGGGTAATTGAAAATTCTAAAGCAGTTCTAAATTCTCAAACTCAAATTACCTACGGGCCATATATTTTATCGAAAAAAATTCGCGAGCCAAATTTTAAGTGTCATTTTTTACTTATACACCAAAAACTAAAGACAAAATGAAGGCAAAGATACATACAAAATCCATTTCTTTAAATGTGACTTAATATATTATGAAATTATTTAAAAGTAAAAATAAAACATGAACGTTAGATAATATTTTATGTATTTATGATGCGTAAAAAACGTTAACAACTTTAACAATTCTTTTTATATTTTTGTTCAAAATATATTTTTATTGCGAGCCACATAGAAAAGTACGCGGGCCGTATGTTTGAGACCACTGTTCTAAAGTATACTTTTATATATTTATGATAGTATCACGGCTTGTTGTTGATGTATAACGCGTTATTAGTACCGAATGGATATTGAGATATTATTAATTTGGAATTTATTATAGGTACCTACTTTTTTTTTTAATACCATAGATAAGTATATAATATGTCTTATACCTAGACTGACATACCGTCTCCGCTCCTAATCGTTTTTCTTATACAATGATATTATATTATTGAATTCAAAATTAATACCATCCATTATACAGTGACCCACTTGGCCACTTGTAACCTACTGTACAGCGTAGCGACAACCACTTACTCACCTTTTTTTTTTATTAGCATTTTAAGTTCAAAAATTGACAAAATATGTAAAAATCCCGAAAATTAGCAAATTATTTTGAGTTAATAATTCGTAAAAATGTTTCTTTTTAGAACTAAGATTTTATAATGTAATACAAATAAATAAACATACTACAAAATAAATAAAATTTTATTTGTTTGGTAAGAATGCGTGAAAATTTAATGGAAGGCTCCTGATATATTGTTACAATAGCAATTGTAAAATATTAAAAATACATAGGCACAATTATTTTTTATAAGCATTTGAAGTTGAAATTTTGACAAAATTTATCAAATTTAAAATTGAATAATTATTTTATAGTAAAAAATTTATAAAATTTTCAACTTTTATATCTAAGGATTGAAAATTTAAAACAAGATTTCACGTAAATATTTAATTCTGTTACCAACAATTCTGAGAAATACATAAGCACAGTTTATTTTTATTGTCATTTTAAGTTCAAATTTGGACAAAATTACATATTAAAAAACCTGGAATAACTATTTTAGTTATTTTGTTGTGATCGTATAATATTACTTGTGGGTACTTGAAACTTCTAAAGTATACTATTATATATCTATGATAGTACCACGGTTTGTTGTTGATGTATTACGAGTTACCTTATGGATATTGTGATATGAATAATTTGGAATTTATTATTGATACCTATTATAGGTCAATTTTTTTTTAATACTATAGATAAGTATACCTATAATAGGTATGTCTAATACCTAGACTGACAAACCGTCTCCGCTCAGAATCGCTTTTCTTATACAGTGATAATTGAATTCAAATTTAATACTATCCATTATACAGTGACCCACTTGTAACCTACTGTACAGCAGAGCGAAATCCACTTACCCACCTTTTTTTTTATTAGCATTTTAAGTTCAAAAATTGACAAAATATGTAAAAATCCCGAAAATTAGCAAATTATTTTGAGTTAATAATTCGTAAAAATGTTTCTTTTTAGAACTAAGATTTTATAATGTAATACAAATAAATAAACATACTACAAAATAAATAAAATTTTATTTGTTTGGTAAGAATGCGTGAAAATTTAATGGAAGGCTCCTGATATATTGTTACAATAGCAATTGTAAAATATTAAAAATACATAGGCACAATTATTTTTTATAAGCATTTGAAGTTGAAATTTTGACAAAATTTATCAAATTTAAAATTGAATAATTATTTTATAGTAAAAAATTTATAAAATTTTCAACTTTTATATCTAAGGATTGAAAATTTAAAACAAGATTTCACGTAAATATTTAATTCTGTTACCAACAATTCTGAGAAATACATAAGCACAGTTTATTTTTATTGTCATTTTAAGTTCAAATTTGGACAAAATTACATATTAAAAAACCTGGAATAACTATTTTAGTTATTTTGTTGTGATCGTATAATATTACTTGTGGGTACTTGAAACTTCTAAAGTATACTATTATATATCTATGATAGTACCACGGTTTGTTGTTGATGTATAACGCGTTACCTAATGGATATTGTGATATGATTAATTTTGAATTTATTATTGATACCTATTATAGGTCAATTTTTTTTAATACTATAGATAAGTATACCTATAATAGGTATGTTCAATACCTAGACTAACATACCGTCTCCGCTCAGAATCGTTTTTCTTATACAATGATATTATATCATTGAATTCAAATTTAATACCATCCATTATACAGTGACCCACTTGTAACCTACTGTACAGCAAAACGAAATCCACTTACCCACCTTTTTTACTTTCATATTCTGCAACAACATATTATTCGAAGTATTTCAGTATATAAAAACAAATTTTGGACAAGCAATTCATCAGTTATACCCAGACAGCAATTTTTTGTTTAATAATATACACAACATTATAATAACGAATAATATTAGTATAACGTTATTATAATACTGTTATAATATTATCATTACAAAATGCTGTTTGGGTAACTTATAATTATTTAAAATTTAAATGAGTGGAGTCAAGTGTTATAGGGGTGTTCCACAAATCGTCGGTCCATAAATCCACTCATCTAAACTTTTTAAATACTTAAAACTAAGTTACTTATCCAAAATTTAATTTTTATAGATTGCAATACTTCAAATAATATTCTGCTTTGGGACTAGGAATTAAAAATATATGATGTCATTCAAAAAAGTAATAACTTAAAAAAAAGTTTATACTTTTCGAAATAATAAGTTTTGTAGAGCGCTGTAGACTTATTTATAATATTATTAATTAGATGTTATATTCATGTGGTAAGTTTATATTATATTGTATTAACTTTATGTTGGCTGTTCATTATTCCTAAAATTATAATATAATTTATCATACCTAGGTATAAGATATTATTTCCAAATTCCAAAAAAGCAAGAAAATAGGATATACCTAGTTGTATATTCTATAAAAAGTTACATAGACATCTATTTCATATTATATGATTTAGAATTGACTTATAATATTAGTTATAAGTTATGAGTACCTATAATTTTACACTTTATTTCATAATAGTGAATAGACACTAATTTAAGAGAACATTAGAGCACTGTTTGTTTTCTTACTCTTATAAACGCGCAACATAGTAAAATTATTTTCTTAATGTGTTTTTGTAATCTTAAAGTAAAATTATTATTTATTACTCAGTATGAAAATTGTAGGGCTTAGGGGATAAAAATTTTGAAGATTTGAAATATTTATTCGTTTATGGTATTGACGTCTCAAAACAATGTAGTTTTTTTTATAAGTAAAATCAAATAATAATAAAATATAAATTCGATATTATATGTCAAACTCTCCAAAATATCATTAGCCACCTAGGTGATTTTAGATAATCGTAAGAAAAAAAAACGATATTACTTGTGAATTAGTTTTCTCCGTATATGTCGTGTGTGCGGGTATAAGAGAGAAAATAAATATTGCGCTGATATCCTAAATAAAATTTCTTATGACTGATGTACAGTTTAAGGATTTTTTCGTAATGGGCGGTATGATTTTATGGGGTGTATTTATTTAGACAAAAATTAACACACATCATCAAACCAGAAAATAAACATACTGTATCTTAAATCCATGTCTTAAGTTTACAACTAGTTGTAGGTAGCTTATATATTTTAAGAATACTCTAAAAAATCAAAAAAATATATTTGTACAAATATAATATATATAATTATTTATTACATTCAATTTCCCAAAATATTATTTTATACGAATATAATAGAACTTAATTATTATTCATCCGTATTCTAAGTGAATATACGTTGAATGGTGTCTCCTATGACGCTTCACCGCACCACTATCTTTTTCTAACAATACGTTGTTAGGCATCTCTGTTGTTAAACTACTCTCTCTCCCCCCTCTCTCTCCCGCTTTCTACCTCACTCACTCACACACTCACACTCTATTGATGGGTATAAATCATAGATAATAATATAATATTGTATAGGCCACTCCTATATTGTTAACAAAATAAGGGGACGCAGTCCGGATGAGAGACATGCTCAATCGCTCCGGCAAAGGGTTCTGTCATTAATTATATTTGATATATAATTGGTAAGACCCCTTTGAAACGTCGAAGTATTATCAAAATGTTCATTCTCGTGTGATAAATTCTGGTGGTCTTATATTACATCGGCTATGGTATAAATAGACCTAACTTGTATATAATATGCTTTCTTCTTCTATTAATGTCGGCCCTCATACCGCTCACTGTCGATCTGCTATACTTATATAGTGCTATAAGCCAGTTTTAGATTCTGAGTGGAACGATGAATGTATTGATTTTACAATGATGAGTGTTTTTTCTTTTATTTTTTTTTTTATTTTTTAATTTTTAAATTTTTTTTTGTGTCTGTGTACACAATAAGTAGTCGAAATAATACTTCGATTTTCAACTTCAGTATCTTGTTCGATTGGAAAGTGAATATCGTTGGTGCATTGCGGAGGTTAAAATTTAAAAGTCCCAGCAATTTTCAAAAGCGCCAAGAAAAACCAAAGAAAAATTAAGGAAAACGGGAATTTTTACGCAAAATCGATTTTTCACAAAATTGAATTTGGTTTTTGGTGTAACTTTAAAAAAAAATGACCGTAGATACGTGAAATTTTGACTGAATGTTTATATTAGCATTTTCTATACACCATAACATTTTCAAAATATTTTGACTTATTTTGAGCTGTTTACGGACATTGTCAGTTTTCATTGTTTTTTAGTTTTTTTTCTAAAAATATCAATAAAGTTTTATCTGATGGGCCAAAAAGTGTAAAAATGTAATACAAAGCTCCTGATATATTGTTACAATATCAGTTGAAAAATATTAAAAATACATAAAAAATAAGCATTTAAAGATCGAATTTTGACAAAATTTATCAAATTTATGAAATGTTCAACTTTTGTATCTAAGAATTGAAAATTTAAAACAAGATTCCACGTAAGTAATTAATTCTGTTACTAAAAAATACATTTATACAGTTTATTTTATAATCATTTTAAGTACAAATTTGGACGAAATTACAT
>NW_021770141.1:8639-10000 GCF_005508785.2 Acyrthosiphon pisum | reverse complement strand
GTACAGTAAAATGGGGTAACTTTGATAATTTTTTACTGTTTTATGACAATTTCATTTTTTATTATATGGATAACTTCTGTCGTGTTAACGATAAGACTCTCAAAATTAAATATTAGTTACAACTAGTTCAATATTTTAACGTTTTAATTTTTAAAATTCTGAAATTATCTTTTGAGATATCAATATTTTTTAATATGCTATCAAAGTAACACAACGGGCAATTTTGATACCTATATTTCTTAATGTGATATCAAAGTAACCCCATTTTATGAAAAAAAATTTAATTATCATGGTACTCCGTTGAATAAAAATATATGGGTATCAAAGTTACCCCGCGAAATCAAAGTTAGGTTCCCCATTCTAATTAAAAATTTAAAGCTAATGTAATGCAGTTAGTTATAGTATTAGGATTAAGGGGGCGTGGGGGACCAAGCCCCCCATGGACATGTGTAACATAAACTATTCCAGCACCCCCTAAATTCACACCCAATGTGCGCCTATGCAGCAGAGCGAAATCCACTTACCCACCTTTTTTTTATAAATCTGAGGTATATGAGCTATAATAATATACTGTGGTTTGGAATGAATGCATTTAATTTAATGCATTCATGAACACGTTCAATTTATACACTAGGTATTAATTGCGATCGAGCATGCATATATTTTGCTAATGAAAGTAAAATATGCAAATTGAATGTGATAATGCATTGTCCGACTAAAAACATTAAATAGATGTTTGAGATTTTTATTTTTACGTAAGAAAAAAAAATATTATAAAATCAATGTATTAAATTAATAAGTTACATACATAGTTTACTGTATACGACAATCAAGGCATCAACCATAGGTTTCGTGAGTGGTGGTAGCTATTGATGAGTAGGTACATAATATTATTATCATTATGATAATCAGTATTAACGAAGTTACTATTTTTTGATTGGTTATTAAATTAGTTAATGAATAATCTTTCAAAAATTTTTTTTAAATCACTTTTTTTTGTTTGGTCGAGTGTAGGCTTTTGAGTTAAAAAAGTAACATCATCACAATTATTAAAGTAACTTTTTATTTTAAAAATTATCACTGGTTTATCTAAGGTTGTCAATATATTAACTAAGTAATGACAATCAACAATACGAAATTATATAAAATCTTTATTTAAGCACCAATTAAGTAGTCAATTTTACCTTAAAATATAACAATGCATTTTCCAAATTACAACTCATTAAAAATAAAACATTTTTTTCAAATACAATTTTTTTGCTATTGCATAAACGTTAGGTACTGTCAGATAATCGTTAATAGGTTGCCTATTTATATGATTACGCTTAGGTTTTATCAATTTAAAATATATATATTATAGA
>NW_021770141.1:6414-8589 GCF_005508785.2 Acyrthosiphon pisum | reverse complement strand
GATCATGCATTATAAAACGGTCCTTTTCAGGACCACCAATCAGAGTCCAGTAAAAGCCACACACGCGACCAGGACAACTTCACACCCACATTTTAGGGCCCTAAGTTTTCCCACACACTTAAGACCGTGGGCTACATATAGAAGAGACTCTCACGAGTCCAAAAACATCACCCCCACACACGTAACCCCAAAACTGAGCATGTAAAGCCACTTGTCGTACCGAACGCAAACACAGCCGCCCGCGGCGGCAGAACACGGTTTAATAGTCAGTACGGCAAGCACTATAATATAGTACCGGGCACTTTCTTGAACTACTATCAGTATTCCATCAACCTTCCTACCTTCATCTAACAAGAAACAAGAAGGAACGAAGACAACCAGAAACAGCTATAAATCATAACACCGACGACAACCAACACTGCCCGACATCAAGTGTCCGCCGTGATCCAACCCCGAGAGGTACTCAAACGGGGATTTTGATATTTCCCATGGACATTTTTGTTTATAAATGGTTGCAATGGGTTTCGAAACTATTATAATAATTATTATTGGGTGCCGGGAAACGAAGTGCATGGGATCAGCTAGTTTTCTATTTAATTGTGTATTTGCCATATTAAAAATCATATAAGAATTTGTTTAATGTACAATTTATAGATAGATTATAGGCTAAATATCTAGAATGGTGGGTACGCTGACGGAAGAGGTAAGCTATTTTTATTTATTTTTTAAATTCATATGCACTGTATTTACCATATGATAAAATTGAATAAAATTATGCCATATATACTCGTGTTAAAACTATTTTATTTAGAAAATTAATTTTTTAAAATAGAGAATTTAAACTTCTCAAATTGTTGTCAAAATTTTAGATTCTGAGTGGAACGATGAATGTATTGATTTTACAATGATGTGTGTTTTTTTTTTATTTTTTTTTTTATTTTTTTTTGTGTCTGTCATCACCTTTTAGGACAGTAAAACTGCTTCGATTTTCTTCAACAGTAACTTTTATGATTGGAAAGTGAATCTAGTTGGTACTTTGGGGGGTCAAAAGTAAAATATTTCAAATAGTTTACAAAAGCACCGTGAAAAACAAAAGAAAAATTAAGGAAAACGGGAATTTTTACGCAAAATCTGTTTTCGAGAAAATTGATTTTGGTTTTTGGTGTAACTTTAAAACGAATGACTGTAGATACATGGAATTTTCACTGGTTGTTTATATTTCCATTTTCTATACATGATAAAATGTTCAAAATATTTTGATTTGTTTTTAGCTGTTTACGGACAATTTCCAATTCAATTAGTTTTTTTTTCTATGAATGTCAATAAAACTTTATTTGTTAAGTAAAAATACTTGAAAATTTAATACAAGGCTCCTACTATTTTCTTACAATAAGATTTGAAAAATATTAAAAATCCATAGTCACGGTTTTAGATTCTGAGTGGAACGATGAATGTATTGATTTTACAATGATGTGTGTTTTTTTATTTTTTTATTTTTTTTTATTTTTTTTATTTTTTTATTTTTTTTGTGACTGTGTACACGATAAGTAGTCGAAATAATGCTACGATTTTCAACTTCAGTATCTTGTTCTGATAGGAAAATGAATCTAGTTGGTACTTTGGGGGGTCAAAAGTAAAATATTTCAAATAGTTTACAAAAGCACCGTGAAAAACAAAAGAAAAATTAAGGAAAACGGGAATTTTTACGCAAAATCTGTTTTCGAGAAAATTGATTTTGGTTTTTGGTGTAACTTTAAAACGAATGACTGTAGATACATGGAATTTTCACTGGTTGTTTATATTTCCATTTTCTATACATGATAAAATGTTCAAAATATTTTGATTTGTTTTTAGCTGTTTACGGACAATTTCCAATTCAATTAGTTTTTTTTTCTATGAATGTCAATAAAACTTTATTTGTTGAGTAAAAATACTTGAAAATTTAATACAAGGCTCCTACTATTTTCTTACAATGAGATTTGAAAAATATTAAAAATCCATAGTCACGGTTTTAGATTCTGAGTGGAACGATGAATGTATTGATTTTACAATGATGTGTGTTTTTTTATTTTTTTATTTTTTTTTTATTTTTTTTTTTTTATTTTTTTATTTTTTTTGTGACTGTGTACACGATAAGTAGTCGAAATAATGCTACGATTTTCAACTTCAGTATCT
>NW_021770141.1:0-4958 GCF_005508785.2 Acyrthosiphon pisum | reverse complement strand
CCACTGCATGCAGTAGCTGACTATGCTGTACGTTCACATTTTTTGCATTTATTTTTTCACATTTTATCTATCAGGTTTAGTATTTAATACGCTCAAAAAGTAAAAATGCTTTCAGTTCAAAGTATATCCTTCATCGGTTATTTTATATCAAATTTTAAAATAATAATTACGTTTATAGTTTGAAAGGTTTTTTATTATTAAAAAGAAAAGAACCATAAAATAACTTTAATTCATTATGGGTCCACCGGTAATTTTGTCAAAATCGGTGTATGACAAACGCCCATTTGGCAAGAATAGTGTTATATTCGGACTATTAATTATAAAACAAATTTCAATTATTGTGTTATTAGAATGTGAGTTAACGAAAAAAATTATAACATTCAATTTAGAGCAATGGTGTAGGCTCACGTCTGAATCTAATTACATTTCAATTACTAAAAACTTACATACCAGGTGTAGTAGACGTGTAAGAATCACTGAGAACTTCACATATTCAATTAATGTGAAGCAGAGTTTAATAACCTTATTCACACCTATATTACACTCTCACATATAGATTTCTGCAGATTTAAACAACTTCAGCATTGTGTGGACCTTTATATCGCAGAAAAATAGAAACGTCTTCACAGTTTTCAAGCAACATTCGATGAAGCTTACGAATTGATTAAAAACGATGTCCGAGGTTTGCCATCAGTTTTCAAAGGAACGAATTCACAAACCAGTATATACAAAAATACGATTTGAATTATTATTCTCATCTACAAAACGATGACACTTTTTTTTTGTATGAAATATTACAATTTTATTTTAACGTAATGTCTGACGTGATTTTACAGGACTTAATAGTATGATATAATACAAATTCATTTATATTTATATATTGTTTATTTATTAAATGAAAATTATTTTTATATTACACTCATCATGCGGCTAATTTACGTCTTATCGTTTGACACTCAAGGTCTTTCAAAATTACTTCGAAAATGACCTGCATGGTCTCGTTCAAACTGAAGTTTAAATCCTGGTCTTTCGACTTATCTGACGTTGTCACCTTGACGGATGCCTCAGAGTGACGCCACCTTCAACATAAATTAATTATTCAATCAAGCAGAACCAGTTGATTTTTTATTCATTTAGCAATAGTTTTTTAAGTTAAAAGTAAACCAAAGTCTAGTATTTACCTCTCTTTTGTAGGAACATTGATTATGTTCTTACATTTTAAGTGAGTTATTGTCCAGTAGTTTGTAGGTTTATCATCCGGATTAAACTGGCTTTTAATGGTGGCCAAACCATCTCCCTGCCAGAACGTGACTGAAATGAAGATTTCTTCGTCAAAATCTTCTGACCGCAGTTTTTTGTCTAATATTTCTCTGTACGATGAACTCTAAAAAAAATAAATTAATTCATACTATAATTCATAACCTTAGAATATTAGATAAGATATGATAAATTATTATTTGTCTTACTGTGTTTACTTGTTTACTTCTTTTTATTGTCTATTATAAATGTATAAGTCTATTGTTTATTCAAATTTGTTCTATAAAACATAAACTTATATTACTTAATAACTTATTACTATACTACTTAATTACTATATTACTTAATAACTTATATTAAATATGATATATTGTTTTTTTCATAAATGTATGAGTGGTTTACAACCGATCCCCAAAACAATATTGACAGTCAACAATATTGTACAGTCACACTCTAATTGTTATTTAATAAATATTATGTTTAAAATAAATACATACGTGTGATGTTACAATCAACCACGAATTATAACCATAGCGTTGAACAGCTTTACGACTGACCTCCAATTTGCTTTAGTTATTAAAATAATTCATTTACTAACCTCTGATCCTGAACCGGTGATTGAAGTTCTATACGACATCTTGAAACTGAATTTTGAATTAATGAATAAGTTCCAGTTGCTGAATGTTGACTGTGATATTGCTGTCGATACGCTAGCCTTATATGCTGTAATATTTCCACTACTATATTATACTCGGCGCGGAATAAGAACATGACCAGTCGCGCATTCAAAACAACTTCCTCCACCGCACCGCCCACCATAGTGGCAGTTACCGGCTTTGTATATGGAGCGCCTCATGTGTCAACAGAGACGTGCACGTGTTTATAAAACAACACAGTGTATGTAGTTCACATTTTGAACAGTGTTGTATAACTGTGAACAGATTTTTGGGGAACCAATGAGAAATCGGCTGCGCGTAACGGATGCTAATCGGTCCGCCGCCTGGTCATGTCCTTATTCCGTGCCGAGTATAGTAACTTCGAAATGTGGAATATCCATAGCAATGTTCATTAAACCAGCAAACGCCCTTAATTTGACCTCTTATTAATATTAGTTTTATTCCGCCAGCGGCCTTAATATGACCTCCTATTAATACTAGTTGTTATTCGTACAACGCCCAAAATTTGACCTAGCTATTTTTAAACTATTATTCCGGGTAACGGTCAACACCAATAAATACATTATATATTATAATTACAATTACTGCAAAATACTTAGTTGTTTTTTAATTATTATTACATTAGCAGGTCACACGCATTCTTTGAATAGTTGTCACTAGTTGTCCCATAATATTGTCATATACCGCGGAAACAGGATAGATGTACTTATACACTTTATAACACATTACCCTTTAAACGTGTCTTAATTCTGTATTTTTAATATTTTATACACTCAATGACATTATCAAATTGATGCACATGGATATATTTTAATTTACCAAACGATATTCTCCCTGTAATAAAAGGAATAATTATATATACAAATGTAATTACGAATAAATCTCAAATATAAAATATATACATCAATGATAATAATAAAAAAAAAAATATTATGTTTAATGGATCAAGCAGATTATTAATTATTATTTAAAACTAAAATACTGAAAATACTCGAATATGACATGACGTACATAACAATAAAATTACTCTAAAGCGCGTTCGTTAACTGCTTAAGGGCCATTATACATGTTTCAGGATTTTTGACACTATAGTCGTCCCATAATATTGTCATAAACCGTGTGTATTGTTAAATTAATAAAAACAAATATTACATCTATTTTATATATTAGGAGAGTCCAAACCTTGACTTGGTTAAAATTGAATATTGATATATTGTGTGTGATTAAAATGCATTAACTGTAACCTCCAAAAGTGTATGAAAATCTATATAAAACTGTTTTGAAAAAGGTAACAAAGAATGTCCGGAAATGAGACATTTAAAATTTTTAACTGAATCGTAAAAAATGAGTTACATATAATAATATGATACATTTTCCTCAGATTAAATCGTCACGAACAACAAATGAAAAATTATTTCTATATTATACATTATATTGTATGTATTATGAATGGCAGTCAGATCTCTCAGCCTCCCCGAGTTGCCTTAAGCCTTCTTAACCATCAATCATTTTTCGCATGAAACCAATTAATTTGTCAATTCACATTTTTAACGCTGGTGACGAAGTTTACGCGCAAATTTCATATATATTTCAATGTTATCTAATTATTGTAGCATTTATTTTTAATATCTCAAATTTAAGATGGCTATAAAAAACCACTACTGAAAGTATAGAAAGTATGTGGAACAGTGGCAGTGAGAATTTCTATGGTCTTTAACCAAGTTGAAAATTATCATTAACTTGTGTAGGCTTGAATTACAGTGGTAACCAGAGATAAAAGCCGCGTAGCGCTACAATATTATGAAAAATAATAAGTATCTTATTGTTATAGAACCTAAACATTTTACAAGTTACAAAGCAAGTCCCAACATGCAAGAGTCTATGAATCGAGCCATGGTTTCGCCACCCATGATATACAATATAGGTAATTTTGGTTTTTTTATTCATTTTACAATTATTTTATTTGTAAAAATTCTGTTACACGATCTCTTTTTGTGCCGTTAGTACCATTTAGTTAAATAAATAGATAAATTTATAATTACCGGAACAACTGAATCACATTTTTCGGGTTTAATATATTTATATAATTATTTCCGGCAATATTTAGGTGTTACAGATCAAGGATGTCAATCTTTTGAAATATATCAATTTATTTTCGAACACATGTCTGTTACCTATTAATTCTTATTGTTGAAAACGTATGAAACATTCTATAATTGTTGAAACTATAGGCAAAATGTTAATCAAAACGTTCGGACTTATTTTATTTTTCTCAACATCTCAATCTGAAAAATTTTTTAAGCCAAACTTGCCTGCGGTAAATTATCAAGCAGCTTGATTTATTAAACATTTTATGTTTTTTCTATTATTAATTCTAATGTGTCAAATTTATATTTGCGATTTGTTTGTAATGAAATTGGTATATATTATATCTATTCCACTCATTACAGGGTGAATATCACCTGGACTTTTATAAAGTATATCTGTGTGAAACAACAAAAAACCATCCGATTCAATTTAATTGGTATTTTAGTAAAAAGACATCAAGTATAACGGAGTTAAAAGGCAATACGACACTTTTGATACCTTTCGATGATACAATTTCAGTAAGTACATATTATACGTATAATGATTACTTTAAGAGTTGTATAATACACAAAAACTATTGTATTGTGATATCTTGTAGGTAAAAAATTGATATTGATAAATGTATTAAATAGATCCTCCAATATATTATAGAATAAGTCCTGGTTCATAAGAAACGAATGGCCGAAAATATCGAAATGATTAATTTTAATTTTCCGTCCATGTTCATTTTAATTATAAAATGGAAGTTTCACTGTAGTTCTATACCTAATAGTACTTTGTATGTACCTACCATAATTACAAAAACCTATCTACTCCCTTGGTTAGACCATACGGAGATAATAGGACCGCACATTATAGTTTCAATAAAATTTCGTTTAATGATGCATACAATTATTTTCTATCTGTAATTAACTGGAAATAATTACCTGATTGTAA
>NW_021770140.1:1093-1337 GCF_005508785.2 Acyrthosiphon pisum | reverse complement strand
TATTAGTAATAAATTATACATGTATTTTTAGTTACTAAATTATATAGTTGTACATTAAAATTCAAAAATGTTCAACAATTCATTTTAATTTGGGCATTTGGTATTTATAAGTGGGAATACTGTAATTACCATATGGCTTGACATTACAGTTTAAATAAAAAGGTTTAATAAGTGTTCCATTTTACTGTGTAATAAATATCATGTATAATCTATATATATAAAGGAATTTGTCCTCCTGAGGGAT
>NW_021770140.1:0-993 GCF_005508785.2 Acyrthosiphon pisum | reverse complement strand
CAACGTAGATCATTTACAAAAAATGTCATCTATTATCTAATGAAGAAATTACTGTGAATGAAATGTTATTCATCAAAAAATTGTACATGGTTCCCACTTTTTCTGTTTAATTTCCTTTCATATGTTTAACACTCAAGAAAGATACCAGGAGAACCGAAATATGATTTTGCATATTTCATGTACTACAATCAGTTTGGAGATAGCTCTGGAACAGTAAAAATAATATTAAAAAAGAAGATCGCACTCCTATGATGAATAGTTTTAGGAAAATATTATATGCACAGACATCTGAAGATGCACAAGAAAAATATGTTGAAACTATGAATCTAAAAATGTAATATCCTTTGTGGCAAAAATATATCACTGTTAGAAATTTTATTAAAAAAACTGATTATATCACCAAAGAAAAGATTACTGTAGGCAATGAAAAATTTTATATCTCAAGCGAAAATAATAAAAAAAATGATGTATTGTATTGAATCCAACACTGGTGTTTGTTCATGTGAAGCAAGTATTCATGGACAATTTTTTAACCACCAATGCATAATTTATAAATATCTTAAAACGACTGGAATTAAATTATGCAATATATGAAAAAATATGCAATATCAAAACTTACAATAAGCGAAGGAGCTCCGCCACCAAAGTTTTATGAAAGTCTAATACCAACAGAAACTCTGCATCAACAATATGAAACAAATTAAGACCTTCAATGTAATGAACCTAATAGAGTAATGGAATATAATAAAGAAGTTGGTGATGATAATGATATAAAAACTGATAAAACCATAGTGAATTTTAATTTTGAAAAATATAGAAAGCATAATAGTAAATAACATTACAAATTTTGGTGGTTCATCTGATGAAAATTTATTAGCATATGACTCGACATAACAGATAAATTAAAAAAGTTTAATAAGTGTTCCGTTTTACTGTGTAATAAATATTGTGTATAATCTATATATATAAAGAAATTTGTCCTCCTGTGGGATC
>NW_021770139.1:57596-70024 GCF_005508785.2 Acyrthosiphon pisum | reverse complement strand
ACGCAAGCGGGTCTTGTACGAAACAGACCCGTATATTTTTACGGGTAATCCCAGGAGTATGGGACATCGCCACGGTCGATCAGAAATAACTAATAAGTAATAACCTGCAGAAACATTAAATTAATAAACGGAAATAACACAACAGCCATTAACTATTAGATTCAAGATATATTTTATACTTTGTGACTGCTTTAAATTTGTTCTATATACCTATTCTGTTACGTTATATTGCTATGGTTTTTGATTTTGAACAATAATGTAAAAATGTATACTTGTATACGAAAATATTAAAAAATACCTATGTATAAAAATTATCTAGATAAATTGATATAGATAACTGAAGTTTTCATCTAAGATAAAAAAATAGATGACCAGTAGATTTTAATCTAGATAAGATAATAGATAATGGAATTTTCATAAATTTATCTAGATAAGTTCTAACAATGTTCACCACTTACCTATTAAAATAAGTAGAAATTTAGTTTGGGTTGTGAGCTGTAATTTGTATTATTATTTATTTGTAAGTACTAAAGCAATTAAGTGGGGTCATCTTAATATGATTGATAATTAATTAGATCTATTAAGGGGTTGACTATAAACAATTATGTTGTCATTACTCATGAAAGCAATTTCTTGATTATATTAACTAATCATCACAATAAGGCATTAAGTGGTACTCACTATACACTATGTTTAGAAACGCCAATAATTATAATCTAAACATACTACTGTAAAAAATCAAATTACAATTTTGTTTTGAAGACTATACATTTATTTCTTTTCTTAGGAAATTGTTAAATTAACATATTATTTATAAAGTATCTATAAGTATCTACCATTTAAATCTAAAATTGAACAAACCAATATTTTTTTTTTATTCTCTCTTTTGCAAATTTATGTATATTAATGATATTATTTATAAAATGCATTAAAGTGCTTAAAAATACTTTTATAAACTATCTTCATTAACTACAATATTATCATAATAAATAAATACAAATCATTGATATAAAGTTTAACATATTTCTAAAACTAATATCAGAAAAAATAAAATATATCTACCATCAAACAAATGTATTTCTTAGGACTTTTGTGGATATATTAATTTAATGAATTGTATTCAACAAATTGAATAACAGTTAAAAATAAAAACAATTATTATTAGGTAATTTAAACATTCCAACTAAATCTCAAACAAAGCTAATATAGTAATATATATTATATACTATATACATTATAATATAATTTTCATTTCAATACATAACTCTTAGGAGTTATGTTTGTTTTAGTTATATAAAAATTAATTTATTGATTTTGATTGATTTATTACAATGCAAATATGTGCTTTAAATTAAAAATCCAGAAAATATTTTTATTTCTAATTCTTGAAATTTTTTTTTTTACATACATTTTTGAGTTGAATAGTATAAGATTCATACACAACAAATTTGATGTTAATAATTTTTGAATGAACAAAAAAAATAAAACAACATAATGTACAACATGTATAAAAAATTCAACTAGTTTATATAGAGTAATAGTTTAATTATTTAAAAATAATATTTAGTGTCCTGGTAAAACAAATAAAAATAAAATATTTGCTGTATAAATTGGAAACCATGTAGTTATACAATCTTATTACATATATTTTAAAATAAATTGAAATTTGGTTTTGTGCTTACTTTGATTTGAAATATTCAAATATAGCACTAATTGTGTCTTAATTGTGGTAGATGATGTTGTTGCTCTTCGCTGACCGCCAAATAAGTGAAAACGGTGGTGAATAAAATAATTGCAGTTAATATTGCCAGTGTATCCGCAGATACAGAGGAGAACAATGTGTAAAACTCAATTTTGGCATACCAAAGTAATGATATTATTATGATTAAAGCAGATAACAATACTGCCAAGATCAATTCATGTTGTACTGGACCACCAGGTTGACCATGACCATGACGTATAGTGTTTGGCAGTGGTTGCTCAGCAGTATCTTGGTTTACAGGATCAGGGGATTGCTGAGCATTAGCTGTAGGACGTGGCTGATGTATAGGGCAGTGTACAACACAGTTATCATGAAGACCACAACTACTCAGTGAAGCTTCATCATCATGTAATACCTTTCCTTGAAATATCAAACGAATAATTTTATTGGATGTTAACTCATTAGTAAAATGTCTCCTAAAATAAAAAAACATAACATAATATAAATAATAGTACACAATAAGATTGTAAGATAGTATTCATTTTTCAATTTTTATAATACCTTTTGAAAACTCCAATAGTTTCTTGTAACCTGCCTTGAACTAAACGACAATTGTCATATAAATACTTAAGTCGTATTCTTATAGAGTCTTCATATATCCGTGGTTCATTTTCAATATCATTGGTATCATTGCTTTGACTAGATTCATTGAACTGTTCAGTCACATCACTTTTTGTAGCAAAGGATTATCATTTTTACTTTCAAGATTATCATTGCTTAAAGTTGAATTTGTTTGAATCACATCATTTAATGGAACAGTTTCCGTTGCTGATTGTTCACCTGAAATAATTTATTTTTTAAACTTATTACATGTATAATAAATTATACTAAGCAGTAGTCAAGATTATTGGTTAACGCAATAAAAAAAAAAATCTTCTCTTAAATCAACAACATAAATTATTTAAAGTACCTAGGTAGTACTTAGATGAAAATATTTTTAAGAATTTTTAAAAATTAGAACTAATAACTTTAACTAAATATTTATTACATATTATTCATTATTTTGTTTTGTTTTTAAATTTAAGTATAATAACATACAGTGTGTTCACGCTGAGAGGTACCACTAAATATTTCGGTTCTATGACCTTGTATTGAAATGGGGTTTTCACTGAATGACAGATAATACTTAAATACACATTTTTAGATAAATTTCAAATTTTTAACACTTTCGATACGCACATGCGCGATGCAACTTACTTTTTTTTAAATGGTAACACCAATTTTTTTTTACATATTCGGTTAGAGTATTATTTTCTAAACAATTTATGTATAAAATTTTTTTTTCTAATTACAAAATTTACATATGCAATTTAACGATGAAATTTAATATTTACGAGTAATTTGTTTTTAATGAAATCTAAACTAAATTCAACTTATTGTTACTAATTAGTATCCAATATTGTTAAATACCTTTTTGCACACAGATAAGATATAAATTAAAACTTTTTATCGTAATTAACTCACATTTTTTTTATCCAGTCTTCAGAAATATGAAAGTTATTTGAATGTAATGAAAACTATTAAAATGTACACACTTTGAATTTGGAATCGAGATTTATTAATTTTCAATTAAGTTCTACAGTTTTATCTAATAAATTGTTCGAAGTTTCCCCCTTGATGTTCCAAACATGATTCCAAACGTTTTAAAAATTCCGTTGATGTGGCAGTGTTTATTTGTTTGTCCCTCAAATTACTACAAGCCAGTCGTATTTTGTTTTTTAAATCTTGGAGATTTAAAGGTGGAAAAGTTGAATTTAGTTTAGATTTCGTCAAAAACAAATTACTCGTAAATATTAAATTTCATCGTTAAATTGCATATTATGTAAATTTTGTAATTAGAAAAAAAAATTTTATACATAAATTGTTTAGAAAATAATACTCTATCCAAATATGTAAAAAAAATTGGTGTTACCATTTAAAAAAAAGTAAGTTGTATCGCACATGCGCGTATCGAAAGTGTTAAAAATTTGAAATTTATCTAAAAATGTGTGTTTGAGTATTATCTGTCATTCAGTGAAAACCCCATTTCAATACAAGGTCATAGAACCGAAATATTTAGTGGTACCTCTTAGCGTGAACACACTGTATACCTATTAATTAATAAGTTTATTAAATAACTAGATTGCCTAATTTTAATAAAAAATTTCTAGTGCTTTTTCAGGAATATTTTGTTTATACAACATTATTGTACTAGTCAAGAATAATAAATAATAAACTTACTAATAGATTGATTAGGAACTAAAGGTGCAGCCCTTGTAGCATCATGGTGTTGTCTTCTTGTACGCCTTTCCAAAATAAAAACAGCACCACGAACTATTTGCATTTCGTGCACTTGCGTAGAAATCCATAACAATACGATTAGCACAACAACGAATAGTATACCAAAAAACTGAATAACTTCATTATCAAAACCCTCTACTAACGCCATATCTACATAATTATAATTTAAAAGAAATTAACACTACATTTATCACCAATGGTATGCAAATAACTTACTGTTTTATTTTACTCGAAAATTCAAAAATTACAGTTCTTCAATTTTTCTTACTCATTTACATGATTATTGTATTAACACCGAATACAACAGTTGTAGTACGTAGGTAGTGCTTCATTATTATACTATCAAACATCAGCATTCGCAGTCTTTATTTTATTATTATTGGATTACCTATACAATTTCAAGGTTGTTGAAATATTATAGAGTTGTTAATGATTACGGTAAACCGAATTAACTTTTAAGTAAACTACGAAATACGTTAAACTAGTTTGAGCCCTTAAAATCGAAGACCAAACCTATAATTTTTAATGCAATCTCATACAGCCCACGACGAATTTTGTTGTGAGACAACCTGACAACCCGACAAGGCGACAACCGTCAACCGTGGATCATAACAAATTAAATAGGTTTATCAGCAATATACAAGTTTTGCAAAAATTGCGCATCTACCCTCCACCGTATTCTGTGACGTATGGAATTCTCCGTTTCTCATTGATCCAGCGCCGCCGCGAACTGCGAAGACTCCACAATCACTTATCACTCGACTGCTCAACCAGTTGGAGGAGTGCTTACGTCACAGACATGCGTATCACGAGTTGCTGACATACCTACACGGTTATTAATGCTATTGGTAGATGAATAGATAAGGGCATTATGATAATGTTTTATTTTTTATCGCATTTCAGAATTCAAATATGTATCTAAATAATGAAAATATATTTTATATATTTAAAATTTTCTTTTTTTTTAATGATTTGTATCCTCCTCTTCTACGACATCGTTGTGTAAGACCTCGGGAGTGAGGATTCAACGATTGATCAAAAATGCCTTTAAACCAACCTTGTTCTCGTGCTTTAGAAGTTTCTTTTAATTGTCGGTTTATTCATAACAAAGATACAGGTTTTGGATCCCATAATGTTAAAGTGGACGAACAAATATTCATTTTCTGTTTCAACTATAAGACTTTGACGAGGGGCCGTAAAATCTCGGAACGTATTTTATGGACCGTATAAATACGGAACAAAAAAGTATAGTCCCGGACCGTAGAAATGCGGAACAAAATATTTTTCGAACCGTATTATGCCGGACCGTATAATCGCGGAATTTCAAAATATGCGGACTGTATTGTCACGGACCGTATAAATCTGGAAAGTATACTCCCGGACCGTTTTCTCACGGAAAATAAAATACGTACGCCGTATAGTCGTGGACCGTAGAAATGCGGGATAAAATATATTTCGAACCATATTATGCCGGACGGTGGCGCGTCATTTTCGGGAAAATTTTCGTCAGGAATAATTAAATTCGGGAAAATATTTGTCAGGAATGCTTTTATGACAGGAACAAATATTATCTGGAAAATAAATATTAGGAAAATATTTTAGAGGAAAATTATGCTTAGGAACTTAAAATTAATGAAAATATAAAAAAGGAAAATAATATCTGGGAAAATAATATACAAGAATTCAAAAATCAGGAAACTTATTACGTAAGAAAATATTACACAGGAAAATAAAAATCCTAATTTTAAATTATACTAACGCCATCAAGTGGTGTAATTTATTACTACAATCATATAATATGGTTTAAACATTCTTAAGGGGCTTTAAATTGGCAATTTAAAATGTGGATTATTATTTATTATTACCAACATTTGGTCTCTGTAAGCTACTAAACTACTAAAGATACTAATTTAAAACTATTCAAACAATAGAATAATGGTCATGTTTAATAAAAAAAAAAAATAGATTTATAGTTTATATCGTAATGACGGTGACGTAACATATTAATTATACCGTATAGCTGGTACCTAATATTTAAATTCCAAAAAACTAAAAAATCCATTTGATATGAAAGCTAATAATTATTACATTAAATACAGGAACTTATTGCTTAGAGGTCTGGTATCTAATCAAAGAGTTTACTATACTATACTTTTTTTATAATCCTTCTTCTTGTGACTATAAACATATTAATGGTATTATGAATTTAACTTATTCTTTAGTAATGTTGGAAATAATATTTCATATTTTTATTTTATGGTTACAGAAATGTACAGTGGTCTATTATGCATGATAAATGTAATTTTAGTGACTCAATCTTCTTAACACATATTAGTCCAAGGCTGGGCATTAACGAGATAAAAAGTTAATTTTATATTAACTTTTTAAATTAACTAGTTAGTTTTGGCTTTTCATTAACTTAACTGTTAACTTAACGAGTTAATTTTTCATTTCAAGAAGTAAGTTAAGTTAATTTATTTTGTTTTTTATTTTATTATATTTCACTATTTCAGTCTATTTCGTTTTCATGTCAAAAAATATTTACCATGAATTGTTTTCAGTAAAAAATGTATAACATTCGAATGTAACTAATATGGAAATACTGTATAAAGTATAAACACTATAGTCTATAATTTAGTTTTGGGTTGGAAAAAAATTAAGTACTCTAGCGTTGTATAAACAAATTAACTTATTTTTAACTTAATAAAAAGTTAACAAAAAGTGTGTATTAACTTTTAACTTAACTGGGTTAACCCATAGTTAAATCAATTTTTAACTTTTTGTTATTGGTGCATAATAACTAAACTTAACTGAGTTAAAAAAATCATTAACTTGCCCAGCCTTGCATATTACTTTAAATTAAATAGAAGAAAATTCCTCTTTTTTTGATGGTAAATAGAATACATGCAAAACTATGACGATACCTTTAAATATTTTTTAAGAATAAGGCATCTGGAATATTTCCTACAAAATTTAAAAAAATCTCTTATCATTCCTTTATATAAATCAGGGGCTTCTGAAAATATTACTGATTATAGACCTACCTCGCTCAGTCTCTTACGCTGTCTATTTCAAAAATGTCTTAAAAATAGATTAGTAAATTTCTTAAATTATCATAAATTTTTTCTCTAATAGTCAGTGTGGGTTCAGGAAAGGTATATCTAACTAATAGTGATCTAATGCAGACTTCGAATTGCATTCATTCAAGTCTGGATAAGGGAAATAAGGTAATAGGCATGTTCCTTGATTTGAAAAGAGCATTTGATTCGTTGGTCAACTATAATATTTTTATAAAGAAATTAAAGTTTTATGGTATCCGTAAAATTGATCTATCACTATTCTCATCTTACCTTTCAAATAAACAATCAACACAGGTAGTTAGAATTAATGAGTGCTTTAGTTTTTCGATTTCTGTTAACTGTGGTGTTCCTCAAGGTACCGTCTTAGGACCTATACTTTTCCTTATATACATTAATGGACTTATTAATTTGAAAATTAATGGTAAGGTAATTTGTTATGCAGATGATACATTATAGTGTTACCTTGAACATGATAATATTGACAATCTATATAGCTTAGCTAATAAATGTATCGACGACATTACAGCTTGGTTAGATAAAAATTTTCTTGAACTTAATATTAACAAATCTAAATCTATGTTTTTTAGTATAAATAATACTAATGTAGGTACCTTAGAAAGATGTCATAGCTCATAGCTACAATTGTTTAAGTAAAATAGTATTTGTGATTGCCTTTTACTTGAAAATGTTTCCAAAATAAAATATTTAGGCATTATCTTAGATCATAATCTTAATTGGAAAGAGCACATTACATACAATATTTTTATTCTTATTATAAAATTATTTTATAAATTTAAAGCATTGAAACAAATTCTAAATCTTCATAATAATAGGATAATTTACATTGCACTAGCTCAAACTATAATTAGCTATGGAATATGTATTTGGGGATCTGCTTTTAAATCAAACTTTTACCTACAAAACATAACTTTAAATAACTTGTTAAGAATAATTTTAAATAGACCTAGACTTTACTCAGTTTATTATCTTTATTCCCAACTGTCAGTTGATAATTTAAACTCTATTTTCATAAAAGAATATTCTACTTAAATGTAGGTACTCCGTTCAATTTGATGACGTAAAATGTAATCATAAATATAATACTATAGGAGTAAGGAAAAATCTTATACTAAATCTGTTTTTTATTCTACTACTTTTGGCGAATATTGCCCAATTTTATTAGTTAGTTGTACAAATTTTATTAGTTATACCAATCATATAATAGTTATAAGAAGATTTATATAATTACCTAGTATAACATATTATATTTAAATACTTTTTTATTAATTTTGATCATCTATATCAGAGAGGGGCTACTCAATGATACTAGAGGGCCAATTTTGAATGTGCAAAAATCTAGCGGGCTAGAGAACATAAAAAGCAAAAAAAAAAACCTAATGTTAATTGGATTAAATAAATAATATAATATTGTTTACATTCAATAGTTCAATACTAGATAAGAATTTATATCTACTTTTTACGATAAACATTATATCGCTTTTAATAATTTTATAAATATAATAAAATAAAATACAGACAAATCTTAACATTTTATATTTTTATAAGCTAAATTAAAATGTAGCGCGGGCCAATGAAAAATGGTACGCAGGCCGCCAGTTGCCGATCCCTGATCTATATTATATAAATGAACTATGGGTATATAATATAATCTTAGTTAAAAAAATTTACTGTATTTTTTATGAATTTTCATTTCAGCATAAGCTTTGCTTTTGAAATGAGAAAATAACCATTATTTAATTCTATTGTATATGCATTCTGTACCTTGAAAAATTATGGTATCAATTATAGTTATTATTATTATGATTATGATAATCAAATAATTTATAACATTCTATGTTTAATAATATGTAAAATTAATACCTAGTTACGTTCAATTTAATATAAAATCAGTTATTTTGGAAAATACAATGAATGGAATTCACATTTTAATGAGTGTAAACAATTTAAACAGGAAATATTTTACTCAAATACATATAATATAAAATATATATCTATAGGTAGGTATATAATTTAGTTTTAGTAATTATTCTGAAGAAGGCATTGTATATGGTACCAGGGTACCTACACATTCGATTTATTAAACCTAATTTCATATACGATTTATTTTTTATGGATCAACATGATATTTAAAAGAAAGTTTGGAGTAAATAATAACACATAAGTCATTAATTACATTTTACGAGGCTGGTTTATACTATCAAGGTAATAGGTAGTTAAAAAGTAATGTGCAGTATATATGAATTAATGAGAAAGTGGCTGGTTAGTAAATGTATTTCAATATAGCTATGTAGTAGCGTCATATTTGCGGGGGAGGGATTGGAGGACCCTTGATGATTTTTTTCCAGGTATAACCATAATTTTAGTGTATTTTTCGATAGTATTTCCATTTTTATAAATATAGAAACAGAGTAAGAAAACATTTTTTTGTAGGAAGGTTGGACAATTGTTTAAGCTGAAGCTCTTGCTACTATTAAAAGATTCGTAAAAGTAATATACTTTAAAAAAATTTTCCTAGGTTGACAACTTGGAGAGAATACATTTTATGAGAATAATACTTTTTGAATCAGACGCGGCTCCGTCCAGATGAAATTAATATTTATTTCCATAGGGCTTCGTGACATACGCGTATCTACACGTCAAATAAATAGTCCACTTGTCCTTAAACGCGTGTGCTCTCGTCGAAAAAAATAAATATTGATGGAGGCATAGACCTATTAACTAGTTTATAGGTCCATGGATGGAGGCCTATCGATGCTGGGAATTATTTATAATTGAACATTCTTGTCACGTAAAACAATACCGTTGAAAGATAAAAATGTTATCACACGATTAATAGAAATTTAGTTTTATAGAATGATATTTTTTTGAATATAATAATGTAACCTGGGGTATATTGGCGCATGGGGCAAAATGAACTATTGTGTATAAGTAATATAACATTTATATAAGTAAATTATTGCCATCTGGTTAAACATTTTTGTTATTATGATTATGTTATCATAGCCAAACGTGATAACATATTTTTGTCAACAGTTGATGAAGTTTTGGCGGCAATATGAAGCAAAATATTAATTATTGTATTCGTCTGATATAATATTTGACTAGTATAGAAGTAATAATGTGTACTATTTAACGACACGTTAGGTGTTGCTTTTATATATATTCGTTTTGTACAAGTAGGTGACTAAACGTCAATACTAGTAAAATATTAATATGATATAACAACTGAATAGGTATACTACAATACTGTTTATGTAGAAAATCCTATTGGGGTAAAATGGCTTAGTGGGTCTTGTGGTAAAAGTGCGCAGTATTTCTTACATGACTATTGATTACCTACTTTTATAAACATTTAATTTTTCTAGCTTCAAATTGAATGTCTAAACATTTAATTATAACTATTTATTTATTAATTTATTTGAACTAATGGGTACATTATATCTATGATGTATTAACAAATGATTAAATAATATTATGTAATACTTTTTCAATATAGTAAAAGACGCATTTGTTATAATTTCTAATTATTTAGAATTTTTGGTATTTGCTTTGGTAAAATCAACTTTTGGCCGGAAAATTGAAATCTACGTAATATTTATGATAGGAAAACAATATAACAATATTTCTAAAACGTGTATGCTACCAAATAACAGCTGTTAATGTTAGGTGCGCCATTATACCCCAGGTTACTCTATGGAAAAAACTTCAAGCAGAAAAAACAATTTTCAAACCAATTATGGAATGGAACATATTATATTTATTGGAAACTTAAATTTTGGAACACTATTTTAACTGTTTCTTAGGTGGAATTATTCCATTATGGAAGTGTATACCTACTTCAGTAGGTATTGTAAAAAAAAAATTTAAAAACTTGCATATTGAAGCATTATAGGTATACCTAATAAAATATTATGATTATTGATTATTTTTTTAATTTTTTTAATTTTTCAAATAATATAAGAATAATATTTGTAGTTTTTTTTATAGAATATTAGCATCATATTTTAGATGTCTTAGGAGATTATAAACCCAGACTTTAAGTCTAATATGGATTCGTATATTGCATAGTTCTGCAGTTAACATATAGATGTTTGCAGGGTTGGGCAAGATCCTAAATTTATTGTAACTCGTTATAAAAATATATACTAATCATAATCGTAAACACACTGAATATCCGTTAGCCAGATTAATTGTGGAAACCAAAATGAACGAATTATACCCACTTATAAGTTATAAGTTATTAAAGCACAAAAAGAACAACGTAACTTGTAACTTTCATGTAAAGTTATAAGACAATTTGTGACTAGTTACAAGTTACAAGTTAAATTGAAAATGAGTAACTTGTTACAATTTACAAATGTTACCGAGTTGCATAATATAGTCACAATGTACATATGTATTTCTATATTACTCATAATAATACGTGTTTCACGTTAATTATTAATTTTCAAAACTATGCGGATTCCAAGTAATATGTTTTCGTTTATCCAATTTCTCATCTGTATTTGTTTCTAAGAATTAAAATTATATTTATTAATTTTCCAAACATAGACAGTTCCTAATCATATTTTTTATATATAATATATTTCAAATAATAAATATATCAATTAATATGTTATTTTCAATTTTGTCCGGCCAGATATTAACGTTTCTAAAAAAAAATGTTATGGTATCGGTTAGGTGCTCCTGTAAAATTCCATTCCAAAAAATTAATATAAAATTGCCTATATCATACCCCTTAACAAATGGGTATGAATGCGGCTAAGAATAATAGTAGACTTGTAGACCAATAAACTGCGATTATCGCGAATCAAGATTTGTATGTGTGTATGTTTTTTCCTAGGAAATACGATCCAAGAGAATACGATCCGGGAGCATAATTTCCAGATTTATACGGTCCGTGACAATATAGTCCACATATTTTGAAATTCCACGATTATACGGTCCGGCATAATACGGTTCGAAAAATGTTTTATTCCGCATTTCTACGGTCCGTGACTATACGGTGTACGTAATTTTTGTTCCGTAAGAATACGGTCCGGGAATATACTTTCCAGATTTATACGGTCCATGAAAATACGGTCCGCATATTTACATTTAGGAACTCTACAGTCCGTGAGAATACTTTCCGAGCTTATACATGCGTCCCCCACGAATAGTATTATACAATCACAACAAAATAATTAAAATAGTTATTCTTGTTTTTTATATGTAATTTCGTCCAAATTCGAACTTAAAATGACTATAAAAATAAACTGTGCTTATGTATTTTCTTAAGAATTTTT
>NW_021770139.1:54097-57229 GCF_005508785.2 Acyrthosiphon pisum | reverse complement strand
ATTTTCAAGTATTTTTACTCAACAAATAAAGTTTTATTGACATTCATAGAAAAAAAAACTAATTAAATTGGAAACTGAAATTGTCCGTAAAAGCTCAAAACAAATCAAAATATTTTGAAAATTTTATTATGTATATAAAATAGAAATATATAAACAACCAGTTAAAATTTCATGTATCTACAGTCATTCGTTTTAAAGTTACACCAAAAACCAAAATCAATTTTCTCGAAAACAGATTTTGCGTAAAAATTCCCGTTTTTCCTTAATTTTTCTTTTGTTTTTCACGGCGCTTTTGAAAACTATTGGAAAAATTTTACTTTTGACCCCCCAAAGTACCAACTAGATTCACTTTCCTATCAGAAAAGGTACTGTTGAAGAAAATCCAAGCACTTTTACTGTCCTAAAAGGTGATGACAGACACAAAAAAAAAAAAATTAAAAAATTAAAAAAAAACACACATCATTGTAAAATCAATACATTCATCGTTCCACTCAGAATCTAAAATAGTTATTTATAACATGAAAAAGTTCGGCTCAAACGTTTTTATAAATGCTTCTATTTTTATAAGAATTACTTTTAAAAGTAAAAGATAAGAATAGGCTTAAAAATCGGCTGTAAAATATACGGCCCTAAAGCTACTATTATACTTTATAAAGTATAATTTGTCGATAAATAATAATCAAAATTATGAAAAATAATAAAATAATTATTCACACGTATAATATTCTCGTAGGTTGGGGCGGTCAGAGTAATATTCTGATAGCCGTTGACTACGAGTATATTATGATTTTACAGGAAGCAAGACCACTTTTGTTGATGATGAAGATGTTGACAAGGTAGTTTATAAATAAATGTAGACAGATGAAAAGATACTTTGTAGTTTATTAAAATGTTCTTCAGTAATTTTATCTAAGTCCAAATGACCAGTTACTACACAGAGTGACGTGAAGGTGCTTGTTGTGCTCTGGAGTAGACACGTCTGAATACAGGCTGTTTCAGGCTCCCTTTTATATTCGAGTCCCTGCTCCCCCTGATTATCGATACGCTATCTTGTCTCTAACGGATGTGGTCTGTGTGACCATCGACTCAACAAACGCACTTGCGATATTCCTAATCTAATCTTAGTATTCGCCATAATGTTCTGACAGCTAATTTGTTATCTGTGGTGTTGTGCAGAATGCATATCTTTTATGAATTACTAAATATTTATCAGTTACCACATCCTGGTCTATAGTTGTGTACATATACATATATACGTATATCTACTCGTGACTTTGGCAATCCCCATATCCTGTCAACTGATACGTGTTTTGTGTTCTCAGAAAAAATAATATGGCTCGCGATTAATCACTCGGTTATTTTGACTATATGATTAACCTGCTATTGTATTCGTATATTTGTAATTTTGACTATTGCCAAAATTGTTTAAGGAGGTCGTTTATCCACTCACTATTCCTAATTTATCTGTTCATATAATAATACTTTATTGTTGTGAGTAAACGGGTACTATCCGTTACACATGTACCGATCGCGATGTACCTCTCTTCAAATTTGATATTATAGGAAATAGCTACACACCCTATACACTCATGAAAGACTGGAACGTTTTGTCGAAAGTTATAGATATAATAATGAAATTAGGTGCATATAATACCTTTTTCATTCTATATCATAATGTAAAATTTACTAAAAACCAAAGATAAAATAATTAGTGGTTATTCCGTTTTTGAATTTCGTATCCGTGCGCTTTAATTTGTGTACAATGGTCTATGTGGTCGCGATAAGCTTAGTCGATAACATAGATGGTACCTAATCGTAATTCATGTTTCTATTTCACAGATTAATCAATCATCGAAGTAGCATAGATTATAATCTACATAATTATTACTTATTAGGTACTAGGTTAAGTTTATAAATTACACAAATTTCAAATACTCAGTAGAAAGTCAATCATTCTATAAGAAAAATTATATTTTTTTAAGGTTCCTATATAGGTACATAAAGTCAACTGCCAGTTTGATTTTTCCTACTACCCAATTTGGGCCCTACTGCCTGTTAGAATAAGCCCTGGTTTACCCATCGCAGAGGTTTATTTTGGTAAAATAATACGAATTAATGTTTAGATTAGATAGGTAAGGCACATAGTATCATTAACGATATTCCGACGTAAGTTCTACTAACCATTGATCAACGTATGATCAACGTTGAATAAACGTATATGTATAACGAAAAATATACGAGTATAGGTGTACGTACTGTAAACGTAAATATATGTAGATCATAAACCATATTTATTCAACTTGCCAATGATCAAAGGTGAAATTATGGCCGAAATTTGCATGCAGAACGAATGCGATGTTATATGCGTTCAAGAAACCCACCGAGATCAAAATAGTATCCGCCCGAAGATTAAGAACATGAAACAAGTAATAGAAAGACCTCATAATAAATATAGTAGTGCCATCTTCGTCAGGCATGATTTAAAAATTCTTTCAACAGACTACACTGACCACAACGATATAGAAATCGTAACCATAGAGTTGACAAACTGTACAATTACATCAATATATAAACCTCCAGGTATCCCTTTCCAGTTCATCAAACCTAAGAACTTCGATAACCAGAACACACAGATAATAATAGGAGATTTCAACAGCCATAGCGAAATATGGGGATATGCGGACATAAATGAAGATGGAGAGGTGGTGGAGAAATGGGCTGAAGATAACGAACTATCACTAATACACGACCCAAAGCTAACTTATTCTTTCAATAGCGGTAGATGGAGGAGGGGATACAATCCAGATATAATAATATTCGTGAGTAAAAATATTAGACAACAGGCCATCAAAAAGTTAACAAACCCATTCCTCACTCACAACATCGCCCAATATCGTGTGAAGTCCTGGCTAAAATCAAACCCCTTAAAGTTCCTTTCAAAAGAAGATTCAACTTCACAAAGGCAAACTGGCCTGCTCTCTCAAGGGATTTAGACTCAGAGTTAAAATCAATTCCCGCATCCCATACCCAGTATGACTCCTTTATTGAAATAGTCAAAAAAGTTTCAAGAAACCATATTCCGAGAGGCTGTAGAGTAAACTATATTCATGGCCTATCCCCGGAACAATCCGA
>NW_021770139.1:30170-54047 GCF_005508785.2 Acyrthosiphon pisum | reverse complement strand
TTATTGAAATAGTCAAAAAAGTTTCAAGAAACCATATTCCGAGAGGCTGTAGAGTAAACTATATTCATGGCCTATCCCCGGAACAATCCGAAGACTATGAAACATACGCAGCACTTTTCAATATAAACCCCTTCAGCATTGAAACTTCTGAAAAAGGTGAACGACTCATGCAAACAATCGCTGAGACAAAGAGGATACACTGGCATTCACTCCTAAACGAAATGGATATGAAGAACAGCAGTAAAAAGGCGTGGGACCTTATTAAAAGACTGGACGGCGATCCGACAAAATCTTATAACACAAGGACAGTAACTGCAAATCAAGTGGCTCATCAACTACTCCTAAACGGTAAGACCAATAAAGAGATTTCAAAGGGCAAAACGAAGAACCATTCAAGAATTAACAAAAAAAGGAGACCACAAACATCAATAGTAACAAGTATGTTTTCGAAAGAAGAACTAAACCGAACAATTAAAAACCTTAAGAACAGGAAAGCTGCAGGTTTGGACGATATTACGACGGAACAGATTAAGCATTTTGGACAGGGCGTCAAGAACTGGCTTCTTGACTTTTTCAACGAAATAGTAAACAACTACCAGATCCCCAAAATATGGAGAAAAGCAAAGATCATCGCACCCCTAAAATCTGGGAAGGACCCCGACGATCCCAAAAGTTACCGCCAAGTCTACTAGTGTAACTTGAACAGACTACCTTCCCATGCAGGAAACAACTTTGAGTGGCCAACGTGGAGAGCAATAAATAGACTAAGAGTAGGGGTTGGGCGATCCAAAGTAAACCAAGCAAAATGTGGTCTTATTCCTGTTGAGGATACATACTGTGATTGTGGACAGTTTCAGACCATGTCCCACCTAAAAAGCTGCCCAACTTCCTGCAGAATGGACATCATGCTAGCAATAAAGGAAGGAATAGAAGTGGCCAAGTTCTGGCAAAATAGTATATGACACATAATTATTTATTCACTATTTCCCTACCATTTATTTATTACTACTATTTATTTATCCATGTTTACTTACTTATTTATTAATAATATTAATAAATATGTATTATAAATAATTATAAATATTATAAATATATTATAAATAAATAATTATTATAATTTTTTTTTTTTTAAATGTTACCAATTCATAATTGTTAATTTATTCAATACTAGTCATTTATATACAAGGTTGCTTGACACGTAAAAAAAAAAAAAACAGTATTTTAAATTTTTATCATTAATCGAAGACCGAAATATCCTCGTATGTTCTGTACATACTATGTGCATATTAAATAGTATTTAACTGTCATGAGTTAGGTAATTAGGTAATATTAAAATAAATAATAGATAGACCAACTTGGCAGCTCCCCATTACAAGTAAAATAATCCATTAGTAATTTTAACTATTTAATTTTTCTAGATATTTAATTAGGTAGTAGTGATTGTTAAGGTGTCATGATGCCACTCCTGTATGCAGGGCTCACGTATATGATTTGTAATCAGACGGATCATATTCATTATTGAATAAAGGAATTATATAACATAATTTCAATATGAATTTTCCAAACAAATATGTAAATAGGTATGCTTTTCAAGCACAGCAGGATATGATTTTACAACATTTTAAGCATCAAGTAATAATTTTCAAATACTTTCAGTCAACGATGTAGGTTGTAGAACAAATATACATATAATCAAGAAGTTATTAATGAATAAAGAAGTTATTATAGCTATTATAATTAAAAAAGATGAAAACAATATTTATTTTAATATCTTTATGTAGATAAAACAGGGATAATCATAAGAGTAAAAGTAAAATACAATGTGCAGTAAAATGTTTTAATTAAAAATTAAATTAAACTAGGTAAACATATTTATTTTGTTATTGCTTAATATAAAAAGGACTATTAAAAAAAACAGTTATACAATTTGTTAATATGCACATTAGATGTATGACAAGCCAATAAACATTTTTTATAACTTTTAATTAAGGTTTTTAGCTTTTCACTGTGATTCATTCCATGTTATAGGCTTGCGTTAATTTGCTGATGAATCACTAGTTACACCACTCGGTCCAGCAACAGGAGATTCCTCACGGAAAGCTTCATTTTCTTTACTGGGCGAAGAGGACACTGAAATTATTTCCTGATCATGATCTTGATCAGGTATATCATAATTTTGAGTTTCATCAATATCTGAATAATAAAATAAACAATTAAGTACATTTTTTTTAACAAAGTATACATTTAGATGTTAGTACCATGAATTGATTTGATATCAATGGTGTCTTCTTCATTTTCAGATGATAAAATTTCAACTGTTTCTTGTTCTAAATAATTGATTAATAATTTTAATTTCAAGATACATATTTTATTTTAGGAATTAAATGTAAATTAATAATTCATTGTGATTTATTATTAATTTAAAAATGTATAAAGTTATTAAAAAAAACTTAAATATTTATAAAAGTAGTTAATCTAATTTAAGTCAAATGAAATAAAAATAAAATCCAAAAATTACCCAAATCAAGTGTGTCTGTTTCTGCAGTTTCAGTTGAATGGGAAACTCCAACTGTGTCCGAACCATCGCTTGAGGGTCCTTTATAAATAAATCACTTAACATTTAGTTATTTAAATGGGATATGTTATTTTTATTTTAAATAACTTTTATATTATAATAAAATAAAAATAATTCATAATCAACTTAATTGGTTAAAGGTGGTACATACCGGCTCGAGGTTCAATTGGAGTTGAATCACTTTCATTCTGTCTTGATTCTGCATCTGAAGTTACATTATCAGTATTCTTAGTTTCTTCACAACTCTAAATATATATTATTTTAAAAACAAAAATTATTAATCAGAACAAAAATCAAGGCTATGTCAAGAAATAACAAATTATTACCGCCAAAGAAACAGGTGTGTTTTGAAATTCTTGAAAATGAATAAGTTCTGGCGAGTCTTCTTCAACAATAGCCATAGCAGTGGCTTCAGCATTTGATGAATATTCTGGTGTATTTTCTCCTGTTAATAAAAAAATATGAAACCATATTTATTATTACTATTTATTTTACAGGCATTAAGCTTAATATAGTACACTATATTGATTACAGATATATAAATACAAAATGGTAATTCTGTTAATAATAAATTACAGAAATAAGCATAACTAGGTAAATAGGAATACAAACTGAAATGTAGATATAGTGCGTTTTATAGCAACTGCAACTCGACACTAACGCGCCTCATGGAGTTTTTTCACTAGGGTTTCTTAAGCTATTGCGAAATAATGCGAGGCAAATTTTAAATTAATACCGAATATTTAACTCATTTTTTCAATCCTAGTTTGAAAACCCCGGGTTTGAGATAAAACTGCCAAGAAGCTCGTTAGCGTCTTGTCGCAGTTGCTATGAAATGCACTAGAGAATAATATATACTATATAGTGGTGTGCATAACCCAGGGACATAATTCTATGTGTTTCTATGAGTAGGCTTATCAAAGATATCAATGTCGGGAACTTTTTTTTGGAAATTTAGATATCAATAATCATAATGTATCATATAATATATTAATAATCAAAATATATTGTACAATATTGAATACCTTGTAATCTAAATTAATCTTTAGTTTTTAATTAATGGCCACCGGCCATGGCGTATTTGGGTTACCAAAACAAAGTGATTTTAACGCCAAAAAACTTATTTAATATATTTTTAAAAAAATTTGTTTATTAGTCATAGAGATATTGATAATTCAAAATATCAATACCTAAATTTTTATTTCAATATCGCGATTAGTTAAAAAAATTATTGTTGAAGAAAGCCTAGTCTGTAGAATAGTCGCAACTGTAATTAGTATGAAGAACAGAATATACAATAAAAGAAATTTTTAAGTGTGTGAAACGGGGAGGGACTTAAAACATAATGTAGTTGGCAAAGAATATAATAATATACGCTGTAAATACTTAATAAAATTGAAAAAGTACTTTGTTCCGTTTCTTCATTTCGTATATCATTGGTTTCATTCATATTATTAGTGTCAGCAGTACATCCTTGGCTTGTTAGGTCAACTTCATTATTTTCATCTGTTGCCTCGCTTGTCACCTCCATATCTGTACTTGCTTCAACTTCCTACAAACATCAATTAAAATGCAAAATATAATTAATATTTCATTTTTAGATATAATTAAAAACCCAAAAATCTATTGGTGTTATAATATGATAAATAAAATAGTAATCTTATCATAAACAAATCATGATATTTAATAATAAATTGTTTTAAATGTTAAACTATATTTTAAAATATATTAATTAAATTTTAAATTTTAAATGCCAGGTACCTGTTTGGCAAATACATTCTTCTACATATTTTCAATTTTGTTTTATTAAATAATAAATTGTACAGGTATATAAATATTTTCACTATTTTTACTTGCATGTTAATACTCATTAATCAATATATTAAGATATATTATTATATATCTAATTTAATCCATCTTTCGTTAGTGTCATTTTTATTCTATCATTACTATAAGACTAGTTAATTATCAAAATGTTAGGAGTGCACATACTTTATTATTATCTTGTGGATTACTCTCTGGACCAGTATACGAATTGCTAACTTCTGAATCTCTTTGAGAGGATGTTGGTGCTTCATATTCCATTTCTCTACGGTTTTCTTCTCTAGGCATAAAAGATTTAGATCTCTTCATCTAAAATATAAAATAAATTATGTAGTGAGCAGTATGACGAATGATAATACAACATAAAGTTAAATTACTCAATTAACATAAAATGTTTTACTGTAAGTTACTTATACCGGGGTACATGAAAAATTAATTAATTTGATGGTTTAACAAAATTGTATGGACCAATCATGAGCCACTAAATCATGTTTAAGGACTATTTATTGGTTAAATGTTTAATGATTGTTCATGCAACCTGACACTAAAATGTCTAATTGCCATTCAGTGGAATGAATGATGATAATTTTTTATAAATAAAACATTTTGTTACTATTATTATTTTTAATTCAAATTAATTTGTAATAATCAATTAAATATTAACTAGGAATGGATTTTAAAATAATATTTATTCCCTAAGAATAGCTATGGTACATTTAGCAAAGATTATCAATTGATAAATTGTAAGATTTTAATAATGTTGGTTTTAAGTCTAATCTAAAATCAGTTAGTATTTTGAAATATTAAACAAATGAATTCATTGATTAGCATAATATTATTTTTAATGTAACAGTAAAACAAATATTTACATATGAAGTCACAAGGAGATCAGCTTTTCGTTTTTTTTGAGAGCTGTTAGAATGTGTTGTAGTGTCCAGAGAGGAACAGCTAGGTCCACTAGTACAAGCTGTGACAACAGATGGTTCTGATTCTGTTGAAGGACCTGGAGCTGAAGAACTACTAGCAATATTTCTGTTACTATTTTCCATCGTCTGACCATTTTCATTTTGCACACTGTATCTAAAATACATTATTACATTAAATGAAATTCAAAATACCTTTTTTTTAATTGTTAAATATCTTTCACCTGTCTATTTGACTTTGTGAAGGTGATACTGTTGACGCAGATACAGTAGTTGGTTGTGACACAGTTGTTTGTACTTGCTCCCTGCCTTGCGGTACCACCAAAGCTATACTGATGGCAGGACTTGCTTGTGCAGCTGTAACGCTTGGAGCTGCTGCACTTCCTATCACCTGCTGAAGTGGTAAGATTGATGGGGGAGTAGCGGCAGTAGTTTCGTTAGAATCAGAAACTGTTGGTGTTGATTCAGAACCCTAAAACATTCAAAATTATCAAATGTATAATATATACATACTTAAACATATATATGAGTTATTAAATTGTATAAATAAACAATGTACTTCAACATGTTGTACTAAAGTACTGCTTGTTAAATGACAGCTTTGTGCTGTGCTATTAGCTTCTGAAGAGTCTAAAGCATTACCTCCACTGCTACTGATATCAACAAACTGTGGCTGTTGTATATGAACAGTAATAGTTGTACTACTACTAGTTCCACTCATTGAACTGAAATATTAAAATGGTTTTATAATATGTGTAAACTATAAGTATTACATAATGAGTTTTGTTTTTCATTTCTAAATAAGTATAATCAAACTAATATAGTAAAATATAAATTTTTTTAATAATAAATATTAAATATTAATAACAATTATCTAAAACGAGAACTTTAGTAACTATAAGAAGTTGCACCTTTGGCTTGACGTGGACGACATTTGACTAGTAGGTAATACTACCACGCTTCTAGGTTGCATTGTCATTGGCTTTATACTAGCCAATGGTGTTTCTGCAGCTGCAGATCGCCATGGGTTAACTGTAACAGACTGGTGTACCTAAAAATAATTGTAGCAAGTTTAATGCATTAGTATTGTTTAACTAAAACAAAAAATAAATTTTATAATATAATATTAAGCATACTTACAGTTTGTGGCTTATTAACTGTAGGTATTAAAGGTTTAATGTTAGCTGTAGGAGGTTCAATGGCAAGCTTATCAGGGCCAGTACTAGTAGATGGTTTTACCTAGATAAAAAGGATTGCGTTAGGTAAGCATTCATAAAAACGTGATCGAGATCAATGTCATGTTTATTAGTACTTCGTACAAAAATATCTACTCCGAGTCTGTCTACACTAAGTATTAAAATATATTCACTTTTCAGTTCTCACATAAAAATAATACCAAAATTAATACCTCTGCACATTTTTGATCAATTATACATTGCATTCCTGATATATCATCTTTTAAAGCACAAATCTCAGCAGCTTTTTTTGTATCTAATTCTTGTAACTCTTTAAGTTGGCTGGATAATAGTACATTTTCTTCTTCTAACATTTTACTTCTTTCTACAATTTGATTGCTAAGTTCAATCTAAACATGTAAAAAGTTGAAGATAAAAATTAAACCTATTAATATGTTTTAATTAATATACAATTTTTTTAATCAGCTTATTTAATTTTAAAAAAAGCAGGTAAGTGGATGTTGCTCTGCTGTACAGTAGATTACAAGTGGGTCATTGTCTAATGGTTGTATTAGACTTGAATTCAATGATATAATATCATTGTATAAGATAAACGATTCTGAGCGGAGGCGGTTTGTCAGCCTGGATATTTTATATTTTGTTATTATTTATTTTATCCTGTAAGTTGAATTAATATTAAAATATTATAATTTTTTATTCGTTCCTATGGTGATAAACAAAATGTTGGAAATTAAAATCCCATTTTTAGCGTTTTTTCGTAATTTTCTGGTGGTTTTTCCCGTGGCATTAAATAACTATTGAGAAAATCGGAAAATGACCTCTCTAAAGTACCATCTTGAACCAATTTGCTAAAAGATAAGGTACTACACGTTGAAATCGAAACACTCCTTCTAGAAGAAATTTTGTATACAGGGATATAAAAATAAAAAAAAAATAAACACCATTGTAAAATAATAGCTTCCTCGCTCCGCTCAGATTCTAAATGCAATAGATTATATTTTATACTTAATACATACCTTTTCTAAATGTTTGAATTATCATTATTCATAACTAGCTGGATGTATGTAGCTGTCTTAATTCTTTCATTTGAGTTTGCATGTCACCAACAACTTTAGATTTGTAATGTAAATCAGATTTCAACCTAAATTTATTAGTAAAACATAAGAATCTATAATTGAGTTATAATATTAATAATAAAAAAATCATTACTTATTGCACTCAGCAATAGTTTCATTAAATTCTAAAATGATTGAATTTTTTTCTTCTTTCAAGATGTTAATCAAATTTGCCATTTTCATGAACTGTTTATCAATACTATTTATGCATAAAGAAGTGTTGTTTAAACTATAGTCTTTGTCTGATATTTTACTGTTATTCTATAAGTAAAATAAATGCATTTAGTTTAATTTACAGTATAGTTTGGTTAAATTTATTACAAATCGTTCCTGGTTCAAAAGTTCAAAAGTTATTGTCTTAAATTGTTCTGATAATAGTTCATTTTCAAATTGCCAGCGTTTTATTGTTTTTTTGAGACAATTTATTTCATCATCTAATTTATTTAATTGTATTTTATGCATCTCTTTTATTTCTTCAGTAGACTTTTCTAAAGCAGCCTTTTGATTTTTTAAATGATCGATTTCTGCAGATTTTGTTGTATTAAGAAATTCTAATGAATCTAATCTCTAAAAATCAACAAAAACATATTGGTTATAACTTATAATCTTATATTTTATTGTTATGCGCTTTCACTAACTTCTAATTTATATTTATAATGCTCTAATTTATGATTAAGGCTTTTCTCCAATTTGTCCTTATCATTAACAGACTTTTTCAATTCTTCTTCAAGTGTTAATATGGTATTATTATGTTTTGAAATGTTTTTTAATAGTTCATCACTATAGTCTTTTGCTGCTTCCAATTCTTCTAACATTTTACTGTATTTTTGCTCATACTCCAACAATTGATTTTGTAATTTATTGATGTTATTGTTTTGAGATAATTTAAACTCGCTTAATTCTTGCATACTGTAACAAAAAGTTTTAAAAAATCTATAAATAATACTTATGTATTTTAAATAGTTTAATTATGTCATAAAAAATATTACTAGAACTTTTTAATATTAATATGAATAGCTTATGGGAGGAATGCATTTTGTATAATTAATTTAAATTTTAAACACTCATCCGCATTCAAAAATACCATACTCCACTATGTGATTAGTAAACACTGATTATATTTTGATTTGTTTTTGTTCTAAACATAGTTAATAACGTTTATCCAATACTTTTAAATATTATATTTATTTAAAATATAATGAAATGAAACAAACATAAAGTATTTGTGTACAGAATTTGTAGATTACAATATAATAAATGTTTTTTTTGTTGTGTGACCTATATGAATATAGACAAAACAGACAGATTTTATTTCACTTAATTTAATAGGATAGTATGGTAATGGGTTCAATTGAATTAATTTTATGAAAATAGTTAAACAATAAACATGTAGATCATACATTCACACATATCTAATACTATACAATAACTATGATTGTATGATTTTATTTATTAAAATATAATAAATTATCTAAAAATATGTATGTATGATCAAACAACTTACACATGATTTAACTGCTGATCTTTTTCTAAGTAGTCTTTTTTTTTCATTTCACGTTCATTTTCTAATTGTGAAGAATATTCACTCATTTTTTTTAAATTTTCCTCTAAATATTTGTAAAGTTGTTTGGTCACATTTAATTCTGATTTTAACTGATTTTTCAATTGGTCTATAATAAAGCAGAAACAATCTATAGGTATATAATATAATTTAAAGATGGGATAGTAAGGTAAGCAGTGGAATGGAAAACCTCCAAAAAATTAAAAATATGGATTAATGTAGTGGAAGATGATATAAGAAGTTTAGGAGTCAGGAACCAGGTAAAGAAAGTTTAAAATGAAATAAAATATTATAGAATTTATGATTCAATAATTTATGATCATTTTATAAAATAAATAAATAATAATTACCACTTTCATTAAGTTTTGATTTGAGATTTTTTACTTCGTGCTCAAGCTTATTAACACTCTGGAAGTTAGAACGCTCATCTGTACACAAACTGAATGAATTGGTTCTGGATCGAGACATTTCTTTGAATGTACTCAAGTCATCTATAGCTTCCAATTTTAGAAGTAAAGTATCTCTAACATCCTTTAATGTTTTTGTCAATTTTTTATATTCTTCTTTGAACTTAACTTTATCATAATCAGTTTCAGCAATATACGCTAATGTAAAATTCCAATTTATAATTAGTGAATCTAATTGGAAAGTTAAAGTTTTCTCGAATTCTTTTTGTAACTCTGTTTTTTGTCTCAATTCACGAGAATAATTCATGTTTGAAATATACATGCTATCTTTATCTTTTTTTAAAATGTTAAATTGATTTTTTATTTTGTCTAATTCAAGTTTTACCTCTTGATTTTCCTATTATTAAAAAAAAAAAAATTAATAAACATTACTATATGCATAGAAATTAATACCTTCAGAAATTAAAAGTAACTTACTGTTTCCAAAGATAATATTTTGCCATGCAAGTTGTCTATGTTTTCTTCATTTTCAGAATGTCTAATATTGGAGGTTTTTATTTTTTTTTGTAACTCATTTATTTGAAGATTTAACTCTTGAACGTGTTGGTCCAACCGCAAACGAGCAACACTATTAGATTCAAGTTTCTCTTTAAGTTGTTTAATCGTACATTTGGCAGCATTTAGTTCACGAACTACAGAAAAATATTCTAAATTTCCTTCTGTCCTAACATCTATATTATCATCATTTTCTAATGTTGTTTTGTTCTAAAAAAATAAATTGTATTAATTTAAAGAAAGCATAAGTGTTGTTTTTAAAAATTGTATTTACTTACAGGACTTAGAACTTTAATTTGTGCACCATCATTTGACTGTGTAGTTAAATTAGACGTTAATTCCAAAGATTGTAATTGAGATATTTTTTCCTTAACATAAAATAATACACGTTAAAAATGATTTTTTTAATTTGAGTTATATTACAAAAATTGTATTCCACAGTAATTTATTGCATTATGTATAATTATTGTGATAATTCATTCTATAAAATATTTTAATACTAACCGTTTGCTGGTCAATCAATTGAGCCTTTGATTCTAATTTATCTTCCAAGATTTTTATTTCATCCTAAAACAAAATATGTTATAAATAATATTATATTATGTGAAAAGAAACACAACACAAATAATAATTTGTAGGCAGAATTATTAAAAACAAATTGTTCAAATACACCTTAGCCATAAAAATAATTCAAATTAATGTATCTAATAATAAGTACCAACCTTTAAATCTTTTATTAATTGTATATCTTGTTCATCATTTGCTTTAGATAAAGAACGAATAATTTCTAGTAATTTTTTGTTTTGTTTTTGTAAGCCTTGTATGTTTTCAAATGTAACATAATTCTTTGAAATAATCTAAAAAGCTGTTATATTATAAAACTTTATCTTAATAATTATAATAAACTAATACATACTGATTGGGGACTCATATCTATTCCAACATTACGATTTTCATAACGTGTATTGCACTGGTTACTTCGCAATAAGAAACATACCTAAGAACATTAAATACAAAATCAAAATATTATAATAATAAACCTCATTTTTAAATCTTACTTGTTTGCTCAAATCGTCTTCGATACTTTGAAGTTTTTTATTATCTTTTGATAACTGATCACTTTTAGTATTAGACAGTTCTAATTTATTATTAACATCCTTCAACTTCAACTCCAATCTTAGAATAGTTTCACATAAATGTTTAACTTTTTCATTTGATTCAATTAAATCTTTCTCCATTTGATCAACTTCGGGCGCAGCATTCCTAATTTGCTACAACAAATATTATAATATTTAAAAACTGGCAGTACTATTTTGAAATTTATTAAAAAGAATATTTAAATTGTCTAGTAGATGAATTAAATTTATAATTATTTAGCTAAGTATTGATGTACAATAAAAATATAAAAATATAAAATGAAATAATAGTATAATTTTTATATTAATTTCTTACTTCTTCTAAAATATTAAAGTTTCTTTTGCAATGTTCAAGTTCTAGTGTTGTATCTTGTAAACTTAAACATGTCTCCTTATAAATAGCATAAACATCAGTAATTGTCGTTCCTTTATGTATAAGATAATTTGGATTATCCGAATTGACTAAAACATAATTTTTTTTCTGTATTATTAACAATAACATTCAAATTGAATATATACAATATAAAATTTAAAAAAAAAAGTGAAATTGGGTATTACATTGTTATACATTGGGTTTTTGTGGGTCACTATAATGTGTTATATTTGAATTTAATGATAGGAAAATCATTGCAATCCCATTGCATAGGAAAATTAATTTTAGCGAAGAAAGTTTCTAAAACTGTTTAGTGTTTACTATTTGGCTTATAACTTTTGTCTGGAAGCATGTAATTATGCATTTTTTAGTAATTGTAGGTTTAATAATATTCAAGAAAACAAATTTTTAATTTTAGTAAATTTTCTTATGATAAATAAAAATAAGTTACCAGGAAGTAATTTTTTAACTATTTCCTCTGAAGCATTTAACTTGCTTCTTAATACACATATTGTGTTATCCGAGTCAATTTTGTATTGTTGATGATCATTTGAAAGTGTTTCGTATCTTTTTTCAATATCATTTGTATTCGATGTTAGTTTGCTTACATAGTCTCTATTTTCCATTATATCCATTGTTAATTGTTTAGTTTGCTCAAGTTTATTTTCATAACATACTAAAAAAGTCAAAACGTTAGGTACAAATACTAGGCATTCATTTTTAAAATATTACCCTTATAATGATTCATTAAAGTTTGATTATTAGTTAACTCTTTATTAATTTTTTCTGTTTCATTTGCATGTACAAGGTTTAAATCATCTATTTCACGTTTCATTATGTTTATAATATCTTCTTGATTTTTAGATTTTATTTGTAATAAATTGACATCATTTTTTAACGCCAAAACCTTAAACATGAATTATGAATTCCTCATAAACTAATTAAAAAAGTATTTTTTACAAAGCATACTATAATTTTAAAAATGAATGTTAATTAATTACTGTTACTTATTTTTTATCATTAATTTAAAATAACATATTACAATTCTAAAAACGTGTTGATTTTACCTCTGCATTTTTTTCATCTAAATTTGGTTTTAATTCATTTATTTCTTTATGATACTTTGCATGAAGATTTGAAAATTTATTTTTGGACTTTAATAAACTTTCAGTTAAGGTATCAATTTTTAGCTGTAATATACCATCACCCTCTTTAGTCATTCTTTCTCTAGAACAAAATATTAGAAATCAATTTAGGTACATAATATTATAAGCTTATATTAAAACGTCAAAGCATTTTTATCACATTACCTAACTTCAGCCTCATGTAAATTCTTTAATAGTGAATCGTTGTGTAACATCAGATCATGTTTTTGTTTCAACGTGTTTTTAAACTGTTCATTGACTGCCTCGATTTCTTTTTGCAATTCCAAAAACTTAGCTCCTCGAATGCTAGTACTGTTGTTGAGCATATCAAAATCAATTTCCGGTTGATTTCTGGTTTCTAGTGCACACATCAAACGTTAGCTCAAAACTATCTTTTCCATTAGACTACCAACAATAAACCGAAAATACTAACCACCTGAAGTATTTGTCCCGATCTCATTGCGACTTGTAGTAGGGTTGCGTAAATACTGCTGAAACTTGCTTTTGGTGTCATCAGACAGTGCGTTGTAGCCATCGTCCGCCAAAATGGAGTTGACTAGACTAGCTGCGTCCACCATCGTGTATCGACCCTAAACTAACCTTACGTATTACAAACACTAGTGGAGTACCGCTAAGTTCAAATTATAATGCATTAAAAATTAAAAAAATATCCTTTAAACTATTAAAGGACTAAAATATAGTTTCGCATTCGCGGTACTGTCGCAGGGTTGTCACTTGAAACACACAACGCACGATTATTGCATGCTGCAAAACCGAAAACGGTTCACGGCATAGAAGTAACTGACTGCTGGTTCACGGGTAGTTGACAACTTAGTTCATAAATCATATTCCACATGACAAAATAAACAGGTATGCTGGCAACTCAAACCAACATGGCGGATGCTTTTCTCCGCTTATCATAGTCATTGTTATCATGAATAATACCATGACAAAATATAAATTATTCAACTACAAAATAGACGTAAGTACATTTTTTATTTTATTATTTTTAAGTGTATTATATTATAAATTCTATGAAGTAAATTTTTTTAGTTTCTTGTTAGGTCTTTGTAAAGAACTATTATATAATATAGATTTATTCATGTTATTTATACGAATAAATGTTCTAGTTCGGACCATACAACTTAACACCTCCTCAGGAATGTCCAATTTATAGTCCGTGAGTTGTTTTTTCATAATGTCGGTTATTGTTCTCATGACTCCAGGTATTTTAGATACATTTTTTCCGTGTTGTTTTGTAAAACATGTTTCTAATAATTTCATACCTTCTAATAACATTTGACTTGGAATTTTTAAACAACCACGCGATAAAAAATTTGTCCAACACATGGTATGTTCCTCTTTAGTAGATATAAGCTGTGGATATTTCTCATAAAATCTACCGGCGACATATCCAGCAACATACTCTACACATTCTAATTCAATGCTGTCAAATGCATCTACTGTATTCATCTAAAAAAAAGTGTTAAATTATATTATAAAGGTACCTTATGGCTAAATATTTAAAAATATTATAATGGTTAATGTACCTACTTCAAGCTCAAAATCTTTTAACAAATCAAAAGTTTCTTCCTGAACTGATATGTTGGCTGAAAAATTTTTAGAATACAGTATAGCCTCTTTAGTTTTGTGACATTCTTCATTATTTAATATGTCAGAATCTTTAATTATTTGACTTGTCAAACACTCATTGTCTTCAAAAAAATTATCTTCTAATACAGTTTCTGTATTTGTGTTGCTTGTAAAAACAAAATCTGAATGTTTCCCCAAAATATACCATTGGAGACTAAACAACGTACACAAAAGAAATAATTTTAAAAGTGAGTATAAAAATAGTTAAACTTATATAAGTCAAACTTATATTTACCAATATTTGAAATCTAATGCTGTAATATTATTACTTGCTGATCCAGCCATTCTCTTTAGATAACTATACATATTTTCTATAATATCTTGGTTTAATTTCCTTGTAAGAATATATGAAATTCCAATTTCTTTAAGGTCATTAAACAAATTCAGGAGTGATGTATTCGATATTATTATTCCTATAAAGTATAAATTAACATAAATTTATATTCATTTTCATTCAACATTATACCTATATGTATAATGAACCTTTTTGAAAAGGAAGTAGTGTTTTTTTGTCGTGAATTCTCATATTTTGTATAAATGTTGTCATTGTATTAAGTAATTGTTCTTGATTCTCAAAATCTAAACCAAAACCCTTTGACACCTTGTCATATTTATGCTGGGTATTACATAAATCAAACCATTTATTAAATAAATCAATCATTTCAGAAGCCTAAACAAAACAAAAATGTAAAAATCAAATTTCTTAAAACATTGATTATATTATATTACCAAGTGATATATAACCAAATGCCAATCGGTAATATAAATATTAGTAATTTTGTCTGAAGAAAATGTTACTTACATCTTTCCAATTATTAGTTTTTAGGAGGCCTTTCTCACCAAGGAAAGCGATTGCTTTTGACACCGTATTGGAAAATACCTGTGCGGCCAATTTCACATTCATCCTAGTGGGCCCTTCTAATGAGATGTGTCTTTCACTGACCTTATGTGCAAATTTGAAATCATGATCATCATTTATTGTAATTATTTCTTTAATAATTGATTTCCCAACATATTTTCCATTAGGCAAAACAAATCCTCTTTAAATATTTCAATATAATTAAATATTAGTTTTTTTTTTTTTAGATAACAGAATCTTACTTGTCAATGAAATGGTTTCGTGCCAACTTTAACAAATGCGGAACATCTGCAAATACATGTGTTTGTTTGCACGTTGTTGGATGGAGAAATGAAGTTTTTTCAATTGTAATACCTAAATCTTTCCATAACCTCATTTTTGTGGGACCCATGTCATTCACCATTGCCATAACTACAAATCCTATTTCTTGAAGACACTTTAAAATTTGAAATAACAATTCCATTGTCATTGGTGTGTCATAATCAAAGAAAATAGGTTGTTTCCAGTTTTCAATAAGACCTAATTTTTCAAAATAAATTTTTACTTTTTATTGCTTAAATTCTTTATGATAATATGACACTAAATTGATTTAAGTCTACCTCGTATAATTACACATTGGACACTCTTGTGTGGTCCAATGATTTGTTCATTTTTTTTATCATAACAAATACGTTTAGAAATATACGTTTCGTCAAATGACAAAACCATAATTTTTTGAATCTGTGTTAATTGTTCACCTTTTTATTAAAATATTATAAATTAAAGTATTAATTTCAATTTCAATTTTATTTTTTATTAATTTTTTTACCTTTGACCTTCATCAGAGTAAGGATATTTTTTAATATACCGGGTTCAACAGAAAATGTTGATGCCCAATTACGTAGAGTTGTAAGTCCTATTAAAAAAATTAAATTACATATAACTGTCAACTATGTTATATGCACCTACATTTATAACAAAAATATTTAACCTGGTAAGGGGTACTTTTTTTTCTCTCTGAGATACCGATATGCCTTAGGTGACACGCTTCTTAGTGTAATAGCTGATGCTATGTCAGATGGTAGCCATTTATATACTTTCTTCTTTGGATTGAGTATCATTTTAATTTGGGTAGGAGAGAAATAATCAGATAAAATTACATTAAACTGACCTTCAAACCTCAATTTTTCATTTACCATCCAATCTTGTTGGCTACGAACTGTTGTTTCTAGTTTTAAATTTTTCTGTACCAACTCATTATTTGTACTTTTCAATTTTTCATAATCATTTTTCAGTCTGAAGACATTATAATAATAATAATACATTTTTAAATAATTCCATAATATAATATAACACATACAAATATTATATATTTATATAAACAATTAAAAATAATTTTGAAAAAAATCACAAAACAGTTGTAACCTCAAAATAAAAAAAAAAAATTACAATAGTTATTAACAAAAATTACTAGTGTAAATTTAAAAAACTTTTTGATGGTCTTACGTTTACTTTATTAAACTGAAATGGAGACTTTCAAATGTTTAACATTTATTCTTAATTCACCATGTTATTTAATTAATACCCATGTATGTAACAAGAACAAATATTATTCATTTCAAATATTGAGGTCTGTTGATCTTTTTTTGTTTTAGATTCCACAGGCTTTATTCAGCAAACATTCAAACACAGTTCTACAGTACTTTATCCAGCAAACTTTAAAAACATTTCTACAGAACTCCGTACAGTTGACATGCAAAATAGCTACACATATAAAACACATAATAAACAATTAATTAAATTTACTTCTCATAGCGTTCATCTTCATAAACATTGTGATTATTTACATTTTCATTAATTTTTTCCAAACCAAATAAGTTGCGGCGACACTTAGGACTAGTAGTAGTCTTAATTATCAAGCTAAATTACAATACAGAATATATTATTGATACTTCAAATTTTAAAATAAAATTGAATAAATTATACCTAGTCTCATTAACATCATTCATCACACTATTTATTTAGTAACTTATGTCTTATTACTTATTATATTTTATTGTCACGTTAAGTTAATTTTATTCCTAAGCCACAGATTAAAGTATATTCAATTCTGTAAAAATGAATTTAAAAAAAAAGTAATAATAATCCAAGATATGAAATATTATATTAAATCATAAATAATAGTTATTAATATTATAATATTGAATATGCACAGAAATTCAGATAATATTAATAATATTAGGTACACCAATAAATAAAAACAAAATTTTTTTTTTAACACAATATTTAGTGTTTTAAATTCTAATGTAAGAATTCAGTAGGTATACAATATACATGTATACTATTGAATACCCACTTGTATCATTTAAACATTACAATATTTAAAAATGTTGAATTCCATTTTAAATGTATAATACCAAAGGTATACATTAGATATACATTTAGGTACCACACAATTATGAAGGTGATTTATGACAATTATATATAAATACCTAGGTATAAAACTAATTTAAATTAAAACAAAATTTAATAAAATACTGAAATATTTCATTTTTTTAAATTTCATGACATTTTCAAACACTAATTAAAAATACTGTTATTTTTACTAGTATTTATAATCAATGGTAATACGTATTACGTTATTCGTATCGTATTATTCATATTATTATGCAAGACGCAAGTATATATATATATATATATAATATTTAATTTAGTACTATTGCGTTTTGTAATATATTATAATTATTAGTCAAATCCAAGTATAAAATATTAGATTTTAAATTATTTTATACTTAATGAAAGACGAAAGACGTAATACCGTATGACGTATTCATGGATATTACAAGACTAATAATATCCATAAACGTATAAACGTATTACCTTGAAAGCTTGAATGTTTAAACTGTTTAAAGGTTCAAAGTGAAATAATTATTTAGCCAATAGCTTGTAGGAAAAATGACTAAAATAATATCAAATACAATCAATTTGTAGATATTTGCCGGGACGACTGATGACCAGATGGAACATATATTGTCCAATGGTCGCGTAGAATAAAGCATTATATTATGCTCATTACACCTATAGGTAGGTACCACTGTACTAGAGCCATTTGCAATTATTTATTTCAACAAAACAATTTACAAAGTTCGGCATACCTACTAAACAATTTGACCATAATTAAGTACAAAAAAATGTATGTGCCTAAGTGCCTTATCTTTAACATTTTAGAAGTATTCTAAACAGAAATTATTAAGCTATTCATTTTTAATTTAGAATTATAACTAATGGCGGATTTAGGGTTCAAATAAAGTCGGAAAATCCATAAAATGTATAAGTCACATAGTTAGTAGTTAGTAGTTACCTCCATAGCATATTAATACGTAATTTAGTCGAAACCGTGACGATGCGCTACGCGACGCGGACGATTGCTGATAAACAACCTATGCGGGTATTATTACGATCGTTCCAAGTTATGATTATAAGTTCGTAAAATCTTATGAATTTAATTTAATTTTTATCACAGACTATTTTTTTATAATTTATTTTTTAATTCAATTATTAAAAATTAATTTTACAATTATAACAATTTTTGTATATTTAGTCACTTTAAAATGTGTGGGCCAGGGGGGCTAAGACCTATACTTTGAACTTTTGGGGGAGGGCTTAGTCCCCCCCCCCGATTTCCGCCTATTACCTAACCACAACAAAAACGTATTAACTTTACACCAGGAATCAGTTTATTTTTTAGTCGCTTAATAGTTAATTCCATATCTGAAAATGATTGGTTTAGATTATAATTTATATAACCTTTGGAGGGCTGATAGGAACCTAATACTCATAGAGATTTTACATCTTCCGAAAAATATCCTACCTATATCTTTTCCAATTATCCATATCTAACCATTACTGAGTCGTCCGTTGTTCATCTGCATTAGCGTGTCTATATCCATATGGACATACGGTATAATTTATAATCATTCGTAAATCGAAATGGAGTTATAAGCGCAACAAAGGAGGGGGCTTGGGGGGCTCAGCCCCCAAAACTTTTAATAGCCCCCGCAAAATAAATTATTCAATTGTTTCCTAAACTATTATAAACTTTTAAAACTTCCACTGTAGGTATTTCAGACTATTTCTTATTTTTTTTTTTTAATTACCTATCTAATTTTCATTTAAACTTTATAATTATTTTATATTGCATGTGATAAATATGGTAAATATGTATCAGTAGCTGTATGCCTGTATTTGTTTCAAGTAATCAATTTATGTCGGTGTATTGTTAGTTAAGATTAGTATACATAATTTTACAGTAAATGCACCTAACTATAATATAGATTCACCTACAGTGAATTTCTGAATAAAAATTGTACGCGGAAAAAAACGTCCGACGAACAATCCCGGAAAAAAATCGCCGACCCTAGGAAATATAATTCCCAGACTACAATATTACTGACAACCACATAAAATTGATTGATCAAATATTTCTTAAATGCAAATTAGTGTAATATTTGTAACTAAATATTAATGATGTGGTAATTACACTAGTCCGTTTTTAAAAAATATTTGCTTGGTCATTTTCATGTGGCTGTGAGTAATATAAACATTAAACTTATATTGTAGTCTGGGGATTTTTATTCTGATTACCACAGACAGTAAATTATTATTGTGAAAAATGAAACTTAAGTAAATAAATATTTGGGTCTTTTATTATGGTTTTTTTTTTGTATTTTTAAAGGGAAATTATGGGTGTGTGGGGGCATCGCCCCCACGGGTTATTTTTTATGTAATATCATGTGGGGGCAACTGCAGCTGTGTAAATTGCGTATTAATTTAAAAAATGAAGAAATAGTCAAAGGACCCAGTGAACATAATCTTATCATTTCGAATTTATAAATTGAACGACTTATAAATAAAATGAAAATTCAAGCTCTGTCATCTCAAGATTATCCACAACAAATCGTTTCCGAAGCGTCAACATTCTGTTCGCATGCAGGTCACGGAGATCTCCCCCCAGTAAGGTATATTGAACGCACTTTGTGTCGAATACGACATATTAACAGTGTCGGTAATCAGTGTCGGTCTGGCTTATGATTGGACCCCCGGCACAGTAATTTTCAATGGGCTCTTTACAAAATAAAAAGTTTTTTAAATTTATAATTTTTATAGCATATTAAGGTAATTGCATTTTCCGTGTACATAAGTACATTTAATATTAAATAATCACTTTTTATGATTAAATAATCAAATAAAATATATAATATAATTTAAAATAATACTTTTTAATAGTAAATATAATATAATATTATATAATTTAATACAATAATCTCTTCAATTCTTGACTAGAAGATCCTAATTTATCAATTATTTCATCTTTTCGAATAAATTTGATTAAATCTTCTTCTACAAATAAGGAAATTAGTGATGCTCTTGACTCATTTTTAACAACTCTGTTTCATTCCGAGGCCTACCCAAGGTGGTTTTACACATATCGGGGGATATTTCCTATATTTTTGTCCGGGCTTTATTCAATACTAAGTATTTATTTTTAAAAAAAAACGCGAGTAACGAAAAAAAATGTAGGGGATCTTTAATAATTATTAATAATAAATAAGTTTTTCATCAATAAATACAAAATTTAGTTTGTCCGGGCTTTTTTTTTACATTCTTACAAGTCAGCCTAAAACACAAATTTTGAAAAAAAAATTTTAAAATATTCAATTCTAAGGATTTTTTTTAAAAAAAATACGCGTAACGAAAAAAATGTAGTTTTTGTAGTTTTTCATCAATAACTTCAAAATGAAGTTGGCCCGGGCCTTTTTTTTACATTCTTATAAACTTAATAGGCGTATAGTTAACATTAGGTTTTTTTTTTGCTTTCTATGTTTTCTGGCCCGCTAGATTTTCGCATATTCAAAATTGGCTCTCTAGTATCATAGAGTTGCCTGTTGAGGCCGGGTAGCGCAACAAGAGCACACAGCCGACGGCGCTCACACACACACACACACACATGCACACGGTCGTTATAATAATTATTTATTTTTATGATTGTTCATATAATAGCCAATAGGTAGATAAGGCCGCGTCCAGGCATCGGCCGGCAAAAGTCACCGCGGTGCAATAATCAGTACGTTCGTTCGTCGCACACAGCCGACACGTACCTACCCATGTATTCGCTCTAATTCTAATAATTATTGTCATTGTTTTTACACATTATGATTCGGCTCGAATAGCCGGACATCATCATTGTTTTTTATAATATTTTATAAATATATTATAATATATTGTTAGCGTCGGCTCGAATAGCCGCTTGCAAATGTTTATTATTTTGTTGATAATTATTAATATATATCGTGTCGCTAATCGTCGGATCATTTAAATTAGTTATTGTGTGGATCGGATAGACAGCGAGTTATATTTATTATATTATAAATATGACATAAAAGTATTTTTACAAATTAATATTTCGGAGAAGTTGTCGTATTATTTAGCACTATTAAAATGTATCACATACAATTTAACTCTATGGATATAAATATATAATATTGAATTATACACAATTTTAGATTACGAGCGAAGCAATTAATTTATTGAGCTTCGGCTGGTATCTTACTCACAGCTTCCGCAAATAGCTGACTGAATTACCAAATTAAAAAGTGTGTAATGGCCTGTAATAACTACCTAGTAACTTTTTTTAAGTTTTTTCTTCATTAAGTTTTTGAAAAGTTATTATTGGGAAATATATATATAGAAGAATTTAATGTATACCATCTATGTTATCAATATTTTGACTATTTATTTATTTTCCTATATTATCTATATGAATATTGCTATTTTTAGGATTGTTATTACATTATAAAACTATTGATTAAGTATACAATATAGTATTATGTAAATTATGTAATATTATGTAAAGTGTATAAATCTATAATAGAACTAATAACTATCAGTTAACTACGATCTATGACTCAATATCTTATTTTAATTAATATTCAATCAATTTAGTTTATACTTTATTAATTAGTGGTTCTGAAAAATTAAGTATTGAAATATTAATACCTAATTCATAAGTGGCTATTAAAAAAAAGAAAAGACAATTGACACATAGGCCTAGCCACGGGGCGTGCAGGATATGTGGCTGCACGCCCTAATCACCCTGAAGGCTGCTTTAATTCAAGTTTAAAATTAATTAATAAAAGTAAAATCTATGAACGGTTAGTTTGGCTAAAGTAGTGAAGTCTAATGATCATTATAAATACTATAATCATTATATTTGTTCTTAACAATGTATTTTCCATGCAAAGACAGTTCCTAACCGTATTTTTTCTATATAATATAATTCAAAATAATAAATATCATTTCTATGTTTTTTTCAATTTAATTATTATTTTTTTAGAACTAACTGATTATATTCTATAACAAAAAATATTGCCAACCGCCGGAGGAATTCAACTGCGCTAACATTCTGTATATTATTTGAAATTAATAAAAATTTGAAATTTTGTTTTAAAAGCATGAATAATAAATAATCTAATAATTAAATAATAAACTTACAATTTATAAATAACAACGAATTACGGTGACCTGTAAAATATCCGAAAATAGGGATTTTAGGGATAACCCCCCAAACCCCCTCCCCATAAATTGTGGTGGACTGATTTAGATTCTGCATACGCTAAACAATATTTCTGGCTCCGCCTATGAATTGCTACATCTACTGTTACAGCTCATAACATCCATACCAATGATGATATGCCTTTAGAGCGAATGGTGTTGAAAGTAATATTACAAATAAAATTAATGTTTGTTTTTGAAAAAGTTACTCATTCTAAAGGTAATAAATTAGTAAATTCTGAAAGCCATTTATTGCAAATTTTATTCAAGGATTATAATAATAATAAAAATTTAAATTGTTGACAATATTTTCATCAGTTTATTTTTTTAATGGATTAAATACACTTTTTTGTGAGGGGGGGAGGGCAAAGCCACCAGCGGTTATTCCAAGTTTAATATAAAGTGTGTAGTGCGAAAAAATAAATATATTTTAGCGTCTGATGTCTATAAACGATTAAATAATTGGCGACAGTGTAAATATTATCTACCTACATGCCTCGACACGTCGCCGTCGCGGTCGGTTAGTAATATATTATTATGGTAGTTTGGAGCACATATTTTAATGTGTGCACCGAAGTACCGAACCTATTTTTTGTCATGTCACGATGTCACGTCGTTCGTCGAAACAATAACACTGTACATTATCCATTAATTGCGTCAGTGTGCTCTCAAGTCAACTATAATAACTACTAAGTAGGTACATAATTTTGGTATGCACCTATAAAAAATTAATATTTTTACCATCTACATATATAGGTTTCTTGTGTATCACCTTAGGTGAACTTTACGAGCTACCACTGATAATATGTACCTGTATTGTACCTATACCTATAAATAGGTACCTAAGTATTATATTATATCATATTATACCTGTCTATTGAAAAAGCGCATTGTGTTTAATTATTTTGTTTCCTGCTATTGTGTAGTATAATAATATAATAACGACCTACCAAGTCCATGGTAAT
>NW_021770139.1:28903-30070 GCF_005508785.2 Acyrthosiphon pisum | reverse complement strand
TTAAAATCTCTTCTTGCTGGTCATTTGGGGCAACCAAAATTTGCGATACCAAACTAATGGACGTAATTTTAAACCACATTTAAAATACAAGGCCAAGTGTATCATATGATTGGGTCGTTGTTGCCGATGCCTAATAATGACCCAAAGTTTCAATAAAGAACTTTGTAATTTACTCATTCATTGCAGACTATGTTCTATCCTTAATCCTGTGGGTTATTATTAGTGACATTATATGAATATTAATGTTCACTATACGTGAACATTAATATTACTGTATGTTTACTATACGCTATGATCTCCGAAACCACTAATGAACTACAAATAAAAAAAAAAAATGTCTAATACATAATAACAATAATACACGGCCTACGAAAATGCAAAAAAACAAACTAATACGCGGGCAACGCCGTGTCGGGACAGCTAGATTAAGCTGGATTAAATTAGATATATAATAATATATTATATTATATTGATTAATGAGTATTAACATGCAAGTAAAAATAGTGAAAATATTTATATACCTGTACAATTTATTATTTAATAAAACAAAATTGAAAATATGTAGAAGAATGTATTTGCCAAACAGGTACCTGGCATTTAAAATTTAAAATTTAATTAATATATTTTAAAATATAGTTTAACATTTAAAACAATTTATTATTTAATATCATGATTTGTTTATGATAAGATTACTATTTTATTTATCATATTATAACACCAATAGATTTTTGGGTTTTTAATTATATCTAAAAATGAAATATTAATTATATTTTGCATTTTAATTGATGTTTGTAGGAAGTTGAAGCAAGTACAGATATGGAGGTGACAAGCGAGGCAACAGATGAAAATAATGAAGTTGACCTAACAAGCCAAGGATGTACTGCTGACACTAATAATATGAATGAAACCAATGATATACGAAATGAAGAAACGGAACAAAGTACTTTTTCAATTTTATTAAGTATTTACAGCGTATATTATTATATTCTTTGCCAACTACATTATGTTTTAAGTCCCTCCCCGTTTCACACACTTAAAAATTCTTTTATTGTATATTCTGTTCTTCATACTAATTACAGTTGCGACTATTCTACAGACTAGGCTTCTTCAACAATAAATTTTTTTACCTAATCGCGATATTGAAATAAAAATTTAAGTATGATATTT
>NW_021770139.1:25489-28803 GCF_005508785.2 Acyrthosiphon pisum | reverse complement strand
GATTTATCGTTGAACCTAGAATGTTTAATTTTGAAATATAGGATGTTTTTTAATATTTATCGTTTATCGGCTTAATGTTATTAAATAATATCGTATTTTTTTTTATTTATAACTATCATGATATAGTACCTAGTCGGTTAATCATTCATATTTCCTAATATTTCGATTTTATGTTTTATCTATATTCTATTGATTATATTATTTACCTTTTTTTAAATGTTCAATCGTTAGCTATAAAAGAAGAACATTTTATAAATATTTAACTAAAAACTAATTAAGAAATTTTAAATTTGATACATTTTGTCAAAATTCAACCCTCAATACTTATAAAAAAAAAATTTGTGCCTATGTATTTTTAATATTTTGCAACTGCCATAAGCAATATATCAGGAGCCTTGTATTAATTTTTCACGCTTTTTTACCAAACAAATAAAATTTTAATGAAAATTATAGAAACAAAAAAAACAAAAAAATTTAAAACTTACAATGCCTTAAACATCACAAAAAGATTCATAATATTTTCAAAATTTGATGGTGTATAAAAATTGGGAATGTAAAAATTCAGTGAAATTTTCATGTATCTTCATTATTCATTATTTATATCTTGTTATTCATTTTGAAACATTTGCTACATGAGAAATGAATTGAATATCCAATCTTGTAAAAATATGAACTTCAAACATTCAAAAAAATTAAATTTGATTTGCTTGTAAACACTTTTTTTTTTTGATAAAGGTAGAAAAACTTATGAGGAATCGTGTATTTGGGTCTAAAAAAACACACAGAAATATGCAATTAAAATCTTAAATAAGTCAATAAAATGGAAATAGTTGGTTAATTTTCGTATTATGCAGCCTTAAAGATTCACAGTTTAAATCGTTATTGTCTTGAAACAAATTCTAAAGTCACTATTAGCATAACATCATACCATCAACCACAATAAATATGTAAAATCATACGAATCCACCCCCTAATCATATCAAAATAGATCGAGTTGATAAACACAGAAAAAATTAAGTTAAAAAGTTGAAGTTAATTAGTTGTAAGTCCATAGACATGAAAAACAAAATTTTTAATTGTTTTGTATGTGCTACAGTTAAATTGTATATTATATTATGATTTATTATTTTCTTACATAGTATGTACAAATAACTGCTGCAGGTATAACAATAATTTACAACACATTACTAGGTACCTTAGTCATATATTTCTAAATTTTAAAATACATGTAATAAAATATTGATATGACAATTATGAAAAGCATGATGGTATAGTTCATAATGATTTTAAATAGGCACCTACTTTTCTTATTTATTATAAAATTTAAAAATAAAGTTTTCTTAAATTAGTCATTGACAAAATAATTTTATTCACAAACATAACTCCGCGGTGTGTATGTATAGTTTTTTTGGGGTAATAAAGTAACTAATTACTTTCTGATGGGTGGTGGGGGGGAACATAGGTAAAATAAGTACACAATTGAAGGAAATAGGTACCTATCAGAATATACCTAGTTTAAAAGTCTTCCTAAATTATGTCCATTGTCGATAGTTGAAGAATTTTAATAACAGCCACTGAAGCTTTTTGGCAATTGCATACTCTTTTTTCAAAGAAGTTTGTCTTTCCTCGTTGCAAAAGGGAACGGGTTTGACAACCTGTAAGACAATAATTTACATATTTAATTCAATTTGATAATTATTAATATAACTATGATCAATTTTTATCAATTTTTAAAATAAGCATAAGCTAAATATTATACAATTGTATATTTAATACATTTTTAACAGCAAAATAATTCGCAAATTGTTGATGAATTTTGTCAAAATGTGATCTGTAAATGCTTATGAAAAATGGTGGCCATGTATCTCTTATATTTGTGAACAGATATTATGGAAACTATAACAGGATGCCCGTTTTAAATTTTCAAATTCTTTGACACTTTCTCTTGACAATAATATTAAAAACAAAACTAATCAAAAATATTAAAATGTATTATCCCCGTAACGAGCTCAAAAAGAGTAAAATCGTTTTAAAAATTGTATTGTGTATAGAAAATGCTAATAGGAATATTCTGCGAACAAATCATGTACCTATGCCTAGGTACCTATTTTTTATCAATAAAAGAAAATCAATGTTTGTTAAAAATAAAATCATTTTTCCTTAATCGTTTTTCTGTTTTTCCTCATGTATTTGAAAACAACTGGGAACATTCGATCTTTACCTGTTTAACGCATCCAACTAGATGCACTTTCCCTTCAGAAAAGATACCAATGTCCAAACTAGTTATGTGTTTCTTTGCAATTCAAATATGTTGAGGCCCTCTGCGTTATTAAAATTGGATTCTTGATCAGCAAAATTGTATAACCTAAAAATTAAAACTTTGTTAAAAATATGTCAGTGCACAATTTGTCTTCTTTTATTGCACAACGAGCAACATGCAAATATGTGTACCTACAGTAGATCTAGTTTTATACCATTAGTCTTAATATATTACAGTGATATGACATAATGTTATAATCAAACTTAAAGGCAAGCATATTTTTTTAAGAACCTTATGGGGGCAAGCACTTGTTATATTTGTAATTTATCTTTAAAACAAGTCATGGATATTTTAAGATTGTGATTACAAAATGTTATTACAAATTAGCAAATTAGACTGACTCCATATTAATAAGAAATATAATCACTACAACTAGAAAATAATACTTACAAATGAAAATTAACTTAATGTGGTGAGTCGATTCAATGGATGTTTTGCTAAAAAGAATACACTTATGCATGGTGATTTTGTACTAAAAGCTATGTCGCTCGTATGTAAAACAGATAACAAAAGGATGGGCAGTGGAGACTATCCTCAAAAAAATATGTGTTGCTGAAAATATATTTTCTGAGGACCCACCCACCTTACAATATTTATTAGAAAATAAAAATTACCAATATTCAATCATCAGTGGTTATTGGTTCACATATTTTAGATTCTGAGTGGAACGATGAATGTATTGATTTTACAATGATGTGTGTTTTTAGATTCTGAGTGGAGCGATAAATGTATTGATTTTACAATGATGTGTGTTTTTTTTAAAATTTTTTTTTGTGTCTGTCATCACCTTTTAGGACAGTAAAAGTGCTTGGATTTTCTTCAACAGTACCTTTTCTGATAGGAAAGTGAATCTAGTTGGTACTTTGGGGGGGGTCAAAAGTAAAATTTTTCCAGTAGTTTTCAATAGCGCCGTGAAAAACAAAAGAAAAATTAAGGAAAAACGGGAATTTTTACCGCAAAATCTGTTTTCGAGAAAATTGATTTTGGTTTTTGG
>NW_021770139.1:14973-24712 GCF_005508785.2 Acyrthosiphon pisum | reverse complement strand
GTATACTATTATATATCTATGATAGTACCACGGTTTGTTGTTGATGTATAACGCGTTACCTAATGAATATTGTGATATGATTAATTTGGAATTTATTATTGATACCTATTATAATAGACCTATAGGTCAACTTTTTTTTAATACTATAGATAAGTATACCTATAATAGGTATGTCTAATACCTAGACTGACAAACCGTCTCCTCTCAGAATCGTTTTTCTTATACAATGACATTATATCATTGAATTCAAATTTAATACCATCCATTATACAGTGACCCACTTGTAACCTACTGTACAGCAGAGTGACATCCACTTACCCACCTTTTAACTCTTACATGCAACTAATATTTAATAATAATAATAATAATCGATTTTCAATACTACCATGTTGATAATCGACGTGCGTGCTGAGATGGTGGTATAAGCATGCAGTATAAACTATAAACAACTATCAACACAAATAAAAACACAATATTATCACCTATTAACTGTTCCTAAAATATCACTCGGGTACTTGGCGTAATATTACGTAATATTATAACGAGGTATTATATTCTTAAACACTTGTAAATAATATTTTCAATATTTGTATAATAGTATAATACACAAACACAATACCTATACTATAAAATTGTATATAGTCACTATAGTGTATTAATTGTAGTAGTAAAACTATTTTGTGCATATAATTCTAGTAATATGTAAATTATTACGAATACCAATAATACCATATATATATGGAATATTTTATCCTGGATTTCGCGCCCCTTTTTCGTTGCGCCCCTGGCCTGGGCCATTCTCGCCAAGCCCTAGCTACAGCTCTGATGAAAACTACTTAAAGCGTTAGTAAATTAAAGTTACTTCCCGAAGTTGGATTGTAATTTCAAAAAATTATAGGTTGAACTTATAAGCGTCTAGACTATGCTTTTTAGGAATCACTCTTTTGATTTAAAATCTTCTGAAATAAATACAAAATATGTAATGCAATTATATAACAATTAGTTAAGTTATTACAATAACTATTCTTAACTATTCTATTCATTTTGTCATTAAAACCACTGTTAAAACATTAATTTTTTACAAGAAATAAGAATAGCTACCAATAATATAGCATTAAGGGGTTCCAGCGTATTATATTTTGAGGAGTAACGCGTACTTCGTCAATACTTCACGAAAATGAAATAATTAATTATATTCTTGTTTACATAACTATAAAAACTACTAAAATCAGTAGTAAATATAAACATACTTCCTGAAGTTCGATTGTGATTTCAAAAAATTGCAGGTTGAATTTATAAGCTTCTAGACCAGCGTTTCTCAACCGGCATGCCGCGAATTGTCATGAATATTTAAACGCTTAGGTAAAATTTCGATAATTAGTTAAAATATTTTGAAGTGAAACCAGTCCCAAATTTCTCACTAGGACTAGATTTTTATTATGTACCTAATCGTAACACAACCGTAATATAATGTCTCTGTATTTCCACATTAATAAATTTAATATTTGTAATAAATTAAAATATTATTTTACACGAGTTTTTCTAGCCTAAATAAACACACCGTTTTAAATTATTTGCTACTTTTTTAAAAATATAATATCCTAATATTTAAAATTTATATCAAACATACACAGTATAAGTCAGTGTCAACTGTCAACTCAAGTGGGCCATGACTGAAAACGTTTACGACTAGTGTGCCGCGAGGCAAAAAGGTTGGGAAACGCTCTTCTAGACTATATTATGCTTTTTGGGAATCGCTCTTTTGATTTTAAATCAGATGTGCGGATGTGCCCGAAATAAATACAAAATAAGTAATGCAATTTAAGGTCCATCAAAATTGAAAATCGTAAATCGACTTCCTATAAAGCCTAGATACTTTGTCAGGGAATTCGTACCTACATGTATAACAAATTTAAATCGGACATTTTAAGTACATAATATGTGAAAAATACGTCTGCCGCGATCTAAATAAATTGGCAAAAATGGTAAATTACATACATACAGCGCACTCTATGAGCGCCAGAGAAGATCGCCGGAGGAACTATTACTCCGCGAGAGTGCACTGCATACCGCGATCTCGGTCGTCGTGAGTTGTCACCTTAGTCCGTGGTTGTCGTAGAATATAATTATTACTGTTATGATTGTTATTGTTATGGTATGACCGCGGCCGGTGTCGCCGTTGGTTGTTGTTGTCCGCGTCCTATATTTTATTGCTGCAGCTGTTGCTGTGGTAGTCGTGATGATGATGATATGAGGCAATATCTATTCACCAGGAGTACATGCGCTTGTCAGCGGATAGCTCGCCGCCAGACAATCGCGACGGCGTTCGACTGGGACCCTGGTACCCGATACGTATTAAAACCATCGATCGGCCCCAAACAAAACGACTTGGCCGGACTTGGCGTGTCGGAAATCAATAATATGTCAGTATTGCTTGTTGGCGGCTACCCACGACCCGAGGGCCAAGGGCCGTGGCCCGGACGACCGATATCGTTGTAAATTATTATAATATTGGACGTGTCGAGGTCTCGATAGGCGGGCGTGCGGTTGGATTCCAACGAAATACGTACAGCGGTGATGTGGCGGGGTGGTGGAGGGTTTTCTTACTTTTTGCATCGACATTAAATCGTAATAGGTATACTATATAGATGCCCACCCCGCCAAGCCTGTGTAAACCGTCTGTAGACTTCTATTAACTATTTTATAACTGTAGAAATCTGTGTCTGATAGATGACTGATATCACTGGTGTTGTTTTTCTTATCACAAACAAATATTATTATCACAACCGATGCCACAATATGTTTTTAATATTATGTGCCTACATGACAAAATATTTTGCGATTATGGTGTATTTTAAATTTCGTTTTTGTTGTGAAAATGTTATTTTTCGTTGTTCGGGTTAAGAACGAGGCTAAGAGTAAATTTCTCGATGTCGTCAAATGTTTCACAGTTTCAGGTAATCGTCAATTTATGCAGGCGATACTCCTGTCTAATAAAATTATAAAACCCGTGAAAATGTCGTTTACCTACTTGTTGTTATAGGTGTTCCAGAGACATTATATTAATTGTTGTCTGTATAATAGATGTGCATTTCTACGTTATGATTTGTGTGTCAAATGTATATCATGTAAACCACTTGTTTTCATAAATAAAACGTTTGTTGTCCTGTGAGTACATAAGTTCTCCAAACAGACCAGTACTAGGTAGTTTTTTAATTATTTTATGTTCTCGTCTAGGATGTCCATAACCAGCGATTCTGATCACTTGTAATACTTGTACGTGCCGGTGTGCTGTGGTTGAATGGACGATTTTGTTTTGGGAATTCAGCGTCGTGCGTTCAGCAGTGTTGTTGTCTTATCGATCGCGCATCAAACACGGTTTGGAAACTATTACTTATTATTAACACTACACAATTACGACCATTCCAAGTTATGATTAAAGTTAGTAAAATCTTACGAATTTAATTTAATTATTATCACTGACTATTATTTTATAATTTATTTTTTAATTCAGTTATTAAAATGAATTTTACAATTACAACAATTATTGTATATTTGATCACTTTAAAATTTTGTGAGCCAGGGGGGCTAAGACCTATAGTTTAAACGTCTGGGGGGGCTTAGTCCCCTCAAGCCCCCCCGATTTCAGCCTATGATTGGTTGCCTATTCAATCCCCTTACTTTGTTTTATGTATTTTGCTTTTTGTGATTAGATAATTAATTATGATAAGTACCTAATGAATTCAATAAATAACAATTATTAATCTATAGTATTTGCTTTCACTGATATTATATTATATTATATTATATTATGCTATTATAGTGATACACAATACACTAGTACACAATAAACTATATTACCTATGTACAATTCAGAAACTGTTTAGTGTTTCGTTTATTAAAAAAAGCCAAAATAATATAATATTATGTTAAGTACTTCAACAAAAGGACAATTACCTAAACTTTTTTCTAATTTTTAAGCCAAGCCCATTGATCCTATAGGTACTTTATAGTATAGTGTTATTAGTGTTAAAATATATAAATATATTCATAGTTTATATTAAATTTGCAATGCATCATTACCTGTATAGTGCTGTATAGCTGTATGGATTATAGAATCTGGATTACTAAAACAAGGTAATATGTTTCATGGAATAATACTTAATTGTCCGCTCATTATTTTTACAATGTATTTGAAAGTTTTGAAGTTAGTTTGTTATAATCATAATATGAGTACATAATATTATGTACAAATACAAAATAATAAAAAGAAATAAAACTTAGGTATAAGAACATTATAAAATATGTATGAACAAAATTTTTATATTTATGATCTATGATATAATATTTTGTTAAATTAATAGGTATATAATATAATACAATAAAGGTAAAATTAAAAATATAAATTATACACTGTTAACTGTTTTATTTTTAACAAAAGTGACTATATTTAAATTAAATCTTTGCAAATTCCATTGTGGTTTAAGCGGTTATAATAAAATGGCATTTTGATACAATTTCATTTCTATATGTGTACTTTCCAGGTTGATTTGAGAATTATCCTCACTTTTGGCAACTAGCTTATCTACACATTCTTGATGAATCAGTTTACTACACATCTCATATAGCTACATAGTCTATCGCACAAGCCTCATGATTCTCCATTAGTATATTTTCAATATTCATTGAAGAAAAATGTAAGGTAAGAAAAGCTTCTTTATCAGAATATTCATAGTCATTTGTATCACCCATTACTATTAACTGTATTTCAATTTTTTTTAGCTCACTGCATTTATTCAAGAACTGAACTGCATCACTTTCAAATCCACAATTTCCACTTTTGGACGGTTCCAATGAAGTATTGAACATGCACATATGGATCGCTGAATGAAATTTTGTAGCGTCAGGTGTGACATTATTACCTCCTTTTGACCTTACTATTGAAAACACATTTTCTACACAGTCTTGCGTTAGTCTTTTTGTTAATAAAATATCTATTTTATTCTTTTCATTTAATTTGTTAAATAACATTTTCAAAGCACTCATATTTTCTTTCCAACCTACTATGCATGGGGGTAATTTATCAGTTTTATTGTGAACTTGTACAAATATCTGTTCTGTTTCATTAAAAATAGTTCAATGATCAGAAATTTTAGTTAATGGCTGTTGCCTCACTATGTGTTATGCTGTTAAAAACATCAAATAAATTATCAAACAATTCTATAATTTTTGCTGTATGTATAGCTGAACTTTTCATTTCATTTACTGAAATTGAAGTCACCATTCCAGAACTAACAGAATGGCTTAGTGTTTGGGTTGCCAAACAAACACGCATTGGCGAGAATGGCGGTAGATCCATGTAAATTTTATTTAATCGAATAGCTAACCTTAGCTTTTTGTTTTTGTCTAAATTATAAAAATCTAATAAATCTGACCATCTACAAGAATCACTGTCATAACTAAAATTGTATTTTTTTATATTATTTTTCACTGAATAAATGTTTTCATCATTGAAGTTGATGAATGGTTGTGTTTCTGTGGCTCCAAAAAATTTTCTCATACCAATATTATTGGTTTCTTGGTAACATATGATAACTTTTGGAATAATACAAGCATCTTTAACTTAATAACATCTGTAATAATGTTTTTAAGTCTAAAGCCAGATACGGCTCCTTTAGAAAAATAATATCCTAGTATTTGTTTCCAAGGCTTAACTATACTTTAATCATAACAAATAATGCTTGGTCACAGATGTGATTAATTTTCAAATCAACAAACTCATGATTTATACTAAAATCTTCATAACCATTAAATTGATTATTTTAAAAGTTATAAGAAACCAATTTTTTTAGTGACATCTTATCCATTATAATTGATATCAGCCTTTTACTTGGTGGAACATCCTTAAACTTTATTTTTAAAACATCAAGAACATTTGAGTTTAGCCCACAAGAAACATCTATTGATTGTAGCCAATTTCTAAGTGATTTAACTGTTGGAAGACATAAATACTCGCGCATGAAATTATATGCTTTGGGGGAATTATAATATAATGCAAGTGCAAATGAATTTTAATTTTCTTTATATCTTCTCTCATATCTATGTATATTAGCTAGTGTTAATTGAGTTCATATGATAAAGTTATTCATAAGTATATTTTGAATTTTCTTATTATTTTGTAGCAATTTGTTTTAATTATTTTTCTTTAAACTTAATATCCTAGAATTCTTTTTATGTACTTATTTTTGCAATGTCCTAATTTATTTACACAAGTTTTTTCTTTTCTTGATTACATAAGCGAGGACTATGATGGACAGATAAACGATAATCTATATATTTAAAAGTATAACTTTGTATTAATAACAGTAAATTGGAAATGAAAAATGAAAACAATAAATAAATTTGTAAAATTAAATGTATATAACAGATAAATATAAATTACTTGTGCCATCTTTAGAACTTGTAATATCAAGTAATCTTGTTTGTTTGTTAGAAATATTTAAATCAGTAATCATTAATTTACGGCGACAATTAATGGCTCTCTCTATGCTACCAAAAGTGGAAACTGTAATTGAAAGATAATTAATATAAAAATGTGTTAATGAGAACAACACTGATCAGAAATAAAAAAAAATATCTCCAAGTTCATCATCTGTCATAATTAAATTATTTACAGGAAGGCTAATTTTGGGTTCAACATAAATTTCTAAATTCTTTAAAGCAAAATAATTGCACTCTGAACTGATAATTTCTTCACCTAGCTGTGCACTACTACCGGGACTTCACAATAATACAGTAATGATAATTAATGATATGTACATTTTAAATTTTAAATTGGAAGAATAAAATACTTAAAAATATTTTTAGATAAATTTGATAACATTTTGTTTACTTTTGGACTTAAAACTTTTGGTTTCTGTCTTAAAAGTTTACCATCATCACATACTAAAACAATATAATTATTGTAACATTATTTTATTAAATAATTTTAGTTTATAGAAATGATAAACAATAGATATTACTATTTATGTTACTTATTCAAAATGTTTTTCATCAGACGACCTAACAAATTTTGACGCACATCAAATTTGATGGTTTATTAAATATTTCAGCCTCATTGGATACAGGAATAGGTAATTTTGTGAAGGAATTGATCCGCTGTGCAACAACCTTTATATTTGTATATCATAAATAATATAAAAATAGGTAAGGTAAATTGTTAAGGAATTTATGTCATAGTATATTATAAAAAAATAATTAATTTCGAACATTTTATTTCCAACTCCATGCCAAATTGCATAATCCTCCTTCTTAAAATGTGATGACCATATTACTTTTGACTTAACAGAAGATAACAATATTTAATAAACAATATTTATTACATTAACTATGAAAAAATGAACAATATTAACAATATATACAATTTATCAAGGCATTGTCAAATATTATAGACACATACTAATTTTAAACGCAGTATAGATTAAATCATTTTTAATATTATATTCTGTGTAGCTTTATACTTCTATGCACATCTTTATAAGCTATAGGAATAAGAAATGTTTGATTTTATTTTAGTTTTTTTCTATAAACATTTTGACAAAAAAATATAATTAAAAGGTTGAGAACCGCTATTCTAAAGAATATTTGCATTTCTAGGATGAATTTAACACTGCATTTCCAAGTTATAAACATCATCGAATTTTTAGGTTGAATTACACTTTAGTTTAATTCTGTCAGTTAACTTATAATATTAGTATATTTTTTTAAATAAAATACGTAGACATTTTAATTACGTGCACATGTGCAAATGTGCTTTTTTTAAATAATAAATAAAATGTTTAATACAGATAAGTTGATAACTATTTGGGTGTGCGTTGAATAATTATGCACTATAAATTATTGTTGTATTGAGCTCCTTTACTTAATAATTCCCAACTTTAGCACTGCCTTTAAGATATATATATATATATATATATACACCTACATAATATTCAAGATACACCTATAATTATATTTTATTTATATACATCATAAATCAGTGGCGTATTTTGGATTTTGCTTCCCTAGGTACACATTTTTTTAAATGTCCTCCCCCACCCTAGTGGTAACTTTTCACACTCACAAAAAAACTTACAACACATAATATGTGATGTAGTAATGATAGACAATATTATCATGCAGTATGTAAATATTACCGTATTACACCAACATTTTTAAAACGTTACTATTAAACATTTCCCTACACATTTATGCCTTCACGGTTTCACCTATACATTTTACTTTGAATTTAAATACTGAGAAAAACCTCCGAGTGAATATTATAATATAGATTTATTTATTTATTATTATTCATATTTTGCCATAATATACTAGCACTCTAGCCCGGGGGTCTCCAATTCGTATTTTACGAATAACATGTATCTTAATAGATATTTTTTAATAATTTAATGTTTTTTTTCGAACGCAGCGCGCGAGTATTTTAAAAATAATACGTGCCGCTGCCTAAAAAGTTTGAAGACCCCCGCTGTTGGAATGTATAGCCTAGCCTAGACATACCGACAGCATATTTATGAAATAAAAAATAAACATACAAACGACCAGTTATACTGTTATAGTTGTTATTGAGCTATTTATACAATACTTCTTGACAAAGGCTGATAAAAAATTTGAATAAATAAAAAAATTTTCTAATAAAACGACTAGTTTTATAACCTATGTATAATTCTGGTAAGTAATTTCTATAAGTAGGTTTTTTCTATTAATATCAATAAAAATTTATTTGTTGGGTAAAAAGCTTGAAAATTTAATAGAAGGCTCTTAATATACTTTTCAAAGACAGATGAAAAATAATAAAAATCCATTGTCACAATATTTTTTTTATAAGCATTTTAAGTTCAAATATTGCCAAAATACGTACCTACAATTCACGAAAATGTGCAAATTATTTTGTGTTAGAAATTCATAAACATTTTTATTAAATTTAATTCTAAAATTTAAATATGTAATACAAGATTATTCACAAGTCATAATTGTGTCTACTTTTCTCAAAAAAAAAAATGTCTACAACAAAGTCAAATTAAATTTTTATGAGCGCTTGAAGTTCATATTTTTACAGCATTCGATTTCTCATGTAGTAATTTTCTTATTTTGTTGTAATTCATAAACGAATAACAGTAGATATATGAAAATTTCACTGAATGTTAATTCAATTTAGTCAAAAGTTGTTATTTATCATTTTTATGAACTTCATTTAAATTAGAATATACACGAATTATTAAAATTTGCTTACAATAATTAGGTTATGCTTATTATATTATTAATGTTGAATTTAAAAAATATTCGCTGTGTATAGAGACCCGACCATCCGGGTATTGATAAGAGACCCGACTATCCGGGTACATACTGCGCATGCGCCGGGACTTGATATATTATATATTAACTTTTAAAAGTATTTTTGACTGAACATCCCCCGATTTGCTATGCAACACCTCCCAAGTGGGTCACAGGGTTAAGAAAATTGCATTTTTTTTTGTTGCACCGAGTCACCGAGCGGGGTCACTCGCTCGCTGCGCTCGCTCGGACAATTAAAAACGATAATTATATATATAAATATATATAATAGTAGTATCGCAGATTATAATATTATAATTATTATTTTTATATTATACATAGAAAATAAGTCTATGCTATTATATTATAATTTTATATAATCTATGGTAGTATCAAATCAATCAAATAC
>NW_021770139.1:12547-14038 GCF_005508785.2 Acyrthosiphon pisum | reverse complement strand
TTATATCAAATAATTAGGTTTATGTTAAGTATAATAATTTGTTTTTATAGAATGTCAACAATAAGTAGTTTAAAATGTTCTAGCCCAACAAGTGTAGAAAACTATGGTGTTTTGGATTTATCAATAAAAAATTCAATTTTTTTGATCAGAAATCACCACCTCTGAATTATTATGTGGAAACTCTAGGTACTAATACAATTTAATTATAATTTTTTTCTTAATTGCCATCTTGATTACTAATTTATGCTTGTGTTTAATGAAATTATGAACTCCCAAATTAGTTTAATTTGATACTTAAATATGAAAAAAAAAAAAATTTTAATTATTTATTATTTTTCAAATTCATGATTTAGATTGTACGCCAAAACACAAATTGAAGAGGAAACGTCTACAAAAAAAAGTTGAAACTCCTATTAAAAGAGGATTGAGGAAAAAAGTTAATCTTCTTCAACAAAAAGTTAGAAGGCAAAACAAAAAAATAACCAATATTGAGGTTTGTTCATAGTATCTTTATATATAAAAAGACTTGTCCTGGGTGATTCATCATCGCTTAGCCGGAACTGCTGAAGCTATGGATATGAAATTTTCAGTAAATGTTCTTATTACTATGTATAGGCGCACTAAGAAAGGATTTTTCAAAATTTGCATTTTAAAGAGGTGCTCAAACAGGGATCTTGAGGTTCACGATGGAAATTGGAAATTTTATTTTTATTTATTTTTTAAATAGTTGCCATTGGCTGTAGTCTACAGTATAAATTAATATTTATTTATTATTGGTTTCCATTGGTTATTTGGGCAGATCAGGTACAAGTTAGCACCAAATCAAGTTATTGAACATTGCAGCAAGTTACACCCAAAAACAGTTGAACAATCATAATTTTTTAAGTTGCAATTTTTTACGGACAACGGAGTGCACGGGTTCAGCTTGGTATGAATGTTTGTGTGTAGATTAAACCTCTGGGAAGAAGACTGACTTATTTAGGAATGGTTAAATTTGGTTTTTTTTTATACGATAGGTAAGACACATAATATCAATTGTTCAAAACAGCTTAAATTTCTTATTACTGAATATGCAACACAAAATATACAAGGTACATATTTTGGCTGTAACTGGAAGAAGACAGACTAATTTAGGAATGGTTAAATTTGGTTTTTTTTATTCATCTGATATTAGTAGTTATGTTAGGTTAGGATTTTGTATTAATTGATTATATTAATCTACCATAGGTGGAATACGACAAACTTGGTATAACTTTGATATTTTATAGTTAAATCATACACCTACGTACAAACAGCACGGGGTCCGCGATCTACCGTAGGTAGATTGCCTACCTGATAATATACTGCTGCGAATCAGAATTTTTATTCTGGGAAACGGAAAAGTTAAGATACATTTTGAAAACCATACACCGAATATTAAACAACGAATTGTACAAAGTTCGAGTCATATAGAGTTGGTACATTAAACGGGCAACGAAGTGCACGAGATCA
>NW_021770139.1:2054-3022 GCF_005508785.2 Acyrthosiphon pisum | reverse complement strand
GGCAGGTGGACCCAATTGCGGAAAAGAACAAAAATCAGTTACTGATGTAGTCGTTATTCAGTCAGAACAACGAACATATTCTATTTTATTAACAAAAGAGCATCACTGGCAAAAGTCGACGTATCAAGCAATCTATAGTTGTTTACAGAAACTTAAGGAATTGTGTATGCAATTAAAAAATAACCAGTCTAGCTTGTCCAAGGATTGGAAGTGAAGCAGATGGACTACAATGGGAAATCATCCGAAACATGTTTCGAAACACCTTTGGAAATTCGAACATCAAAGTCTGTATCTACACCAAAGATGAATTAACAGAAGACCAGAAAATACAGAAAATAAAAGAATTGCATGAAAACCCGCTAGGAGGACATCATGGATTAACTAGAACGTTCAATAAGATGTACGAAGAACATAACTGGAAGGGCATGAGAAAACAAATCAAACAATTCATTAAAAAATGTCCAAACTGTCAAAAGAATAAAACAGCGACAAGAACACCAAAAGAGCCTATGGTGATTACCAGCACAGCTACCAGAGCCTTCGAAAAAATATTCCTAGATGTCGTAGGACCACTACCTCGTTCACATAGTGGGAATGCTTTCATCTTAACGTTACAAGATGACCTCACTAAATTCGCATGGGCTTCCCCCATGGAGAATCATGAAGCGAATACGGTAGCACAACACTTTGTGACCAAATTCGTGTGCTTACACGGAATACCGCAAAGTCTGGTGACAGACTGTGGTACGGAATTTTTAAGCAACGTTTTTAAAGAGGTGTGTAAACTCCTAAAAATTAGACAGACGTCGACCACACCTTACCACCCTCAGAGCAATGGCAGTCTCGAAAGAAGTCATCGTTCTTTAGCAGAATATTACGAAATTTTATCGGAAAAGACCAACTAAACTGGGATACTAGAATCCCGTATGCGATGTTTTGCCATAACTCCACTGTTCATTCGGCACGAA
>NW_021770139.1:0-2004 GCF_005508785.2 Acyrthosiphon pisum | reverse complement strand
TTTTCAGGTAAAAAGGTTATTCGTGTAAATTAGTACATCATATTTTTAGTTAAAGGTAAAATTATGAATAGGTAGATTCGTATAAGTATACAAAATTGAAAATAACCAATAAGTATACTGGTAATTGGTATGCTGCTGTCAGTATGTACCTGCTATAATTATTAAGATTCTGAGTGAAAGTGTGAAAATATAAAGGAATTTTTTGATGCAATGTTTCGTTAAAATTTCTGATACCTACACAATAACTTATAAGATTATCAATCAACGTACGATGTATTATATCTGCTTATTAAAAATTATGTTAATATTTTATAATATTTACCAAGATGGTTCTACATTTGTTTATGTTTAAAAAAAAGATTTGATTTGTCTTTTTTTCCTTATTTCTTTTATAAATTGTTTAATTTAATTATTTTTTTTATTGGCCAACTGTGTGCCTATTGTGTAAGCTCTATTATAATTGAGGTGCATAGAACCAAAACAGCTAGTGTTTTTATACAGGACAGGTACATAATTGAAGTATTGATTATTTTTCAATAATTTTTTTCCCCCTAAAATCTACTCTAAGGAAAATAAACTCACTTTTAATATATTTTAATGTTTTATTTTAAAATTTTTAGTGTGTAAAGTATGTTTGTAATTTTAATTCCATTTATTTGAAAACAAATGTAGGGAATGATAGGTATATTATTTTCAGTCTTGGTCTATGATTGGGCGTAATTTTAATATTTTCCCGGGTGTAAAAAATCTTAATTTCGCCTCTGTACCTATGTTACTTTTACCGGCAAGGTTTCGATGTACTCATTAGCCTGTTGTATCAATGCAAAAATAGATATTTTCTATCTGTAAACATAATATTATTTAAGTCATTACAGGGTATCTATGATTTGTTTTAAGCGATAAAACAAGCAATTAGGTTTTGATTTTGGTGAATAAATAATTTTGCCCTCCCCCCACCGCTAGTTTTTTACTGAGCACGCCACTGCCTGTAAGCACATACATAATTAGCCATTAAGGTTATGAATATATTACCCAAATATCAATAAAAATGAACGAACGAGGTGACTGATTATTATCACTGGACTGTGGCCTGGACAGTTTCCCGATTGCGTCCCGAAATTATGTTTATTTAATGTACCAAGTGCTTCCATCAACTGAGTGTGTCCCAATTAAAAAAGGTCATATTTTTAAACCGACTGCGTGTCAGTGCGGTAGATTGTAAACTCTCCCAAGTTTTTAAAACTCCGATTGTGCATTTGTGTAGGTTGCAACATTTAAATTTTTATTCAGAAGAATATCTCTAATAGTTTTGATAATTTGTTAAGTAATTTTTTAGTGTATAGGTATGAAGTTTTATATTGTTATATGTAATTCTGTATTCTACTTGGACTTAATTTAATTGGTTTGCAGCATTTTTCACTATCGCAAGAGATTCAATTATTGTTAGATTTGATGTTTCTTATTGTTTTATTACTATTTAACCATGAAACAAGGCATACATTAGGATATACCTAATTCATTATTATGTTTGTATTCTACGGCGAGTACCTATAGGAGATTTTAGAAATACTTTTTTTACAGTCGTGATTAATGAATCAACTAAGAGAATCTGTAATCTAAGTGCTTCAGCTAAAAGGCAAAATCTGTGTGCTATACAATAATATGTTAAATGTAACATTTTTGAGTAAAAAATTATTTTTCCAGCTTTAAGCCTATACGGAGCAGCATATCCGTTAAAAACAAAAGAACGTTTTCGTACTTTACGCCTTGTAGCCATAACAAAGCCATCGTATCATTAAACAATCTTACAGTTGTTTGATGATTGAACTTGATATAATATCAATATTAGATAATATTAGATTATTATTATTATTATTATTTTATTATAGGTAATTTTCATTTTGCACCGGGTGGGATTTTATTCTTGGCTGTCCTGAGCTTTCCGTCTCTTTTTATATACAGTGCTATAACGTAAAGGGGATATAGTGGGTCTTATACGAGCAT
>NW_021770138.1:20769-21148 GCF_005508785.2 Acyrthosiphon pisum | reverse complement strand
CAATAGAAGGTTAATCATGTAGTCAAAATAACCGGGTAGGTAATTGCGAGCCATATTATATTTTCTAAAAACGCAAATCACGAATCAGTTGAAAGGATATATTATGGGAATTGCTAAAGTCACGAGTAGATATACGGGTACATGTATATATGTACGCGACATATAGACCAAGATGTAATAACTGATTTAGCAATTCGCAGAATTGATGGCTTTTTGCACAACAACACAGATAATAAATTAGCTGTCAACGCATTATAGCGAATACTCAGATTAGATAGGAATATTGCAAATGCGTAGTTGAGTCGATGGTCACGCGGACCACATCCGGTAGAGACAAGATAGCCGAAACGATAGGCAGGGGAGCAGGACCCGAATATAA
>NW_021770138.1:18193-19885 GCF_005508785.2 Acyrthosiphon pisum | reverse complement strand
TCTGACCAGCCCCAGTTCCGGTCCAGTTCCGGTGCAGCGGCTACTATCAACGTTTCAACTCCACGGAGGCAGCTCACACGAGTCACAGTCAAGGACCGATCACCCTTGACAACTCCGGAGAGAAAGAACGAGTCAGGCAAGCAGATACAGACAAATAGACAGAATGGCCCAAGCAGTTGGAGCAACAGTATTGTGAGTTGACTAATTAAGTTGAATATAAAGATATTATAAATAAGATTAGAGCTTTTGGAGTGCACGTCTCACGTTGGTTTTTAAATTCTTAAAACCAGCGTTAAATTTTAAATATTATTGGTGAAGGTGTAATATTTGAATAAAAATAAATAAAACAAGCTTGTTAGGGAAACATATGTAATTTTTGTAAAGGCAGCAGTAGACTGACCTAGGTATATTTTTTTAATAGACAGTGATAGACTGATCTAAGTTTTTTTTTATGATAGGCAGCGGAGGACTGACCTGGGAATATTTTTTGGTAAACATTGATAGACTGATCTAAGAGTTTTTATGGTAAATAGACAGCAAGGGACTGATCTAATGATATATAGTGATTATTGAGAATAAATAGTGATAGATAGTGGTATAGGCTGATCTAAAAATTGATGCACGCGCGTAGCAATTGAATAAGTATATTGAAATAATTGATTAAATTTTGAGTTGAAATATAAGTGAATAATTGATGAATAAATGTTGAATTGAAATAAAGATAATTGAATTGAAATAAAAGAATTAAATTGAATGATAAATAATTGTTGAAAGAGAAATAAGTTGATATATTGATAAAAATAGATTTTGTTCTGAGTGAAAATAGTTGACGTCAAATTTGAGAAAAAAAAGTAATTGTAAGGCTAGCCTAGAATAAGTATAATTATAAGATATAATAAAAATAATAATTTTTGAGTGATAAATTAAAGTCGTTAAAAGTGATAATTCGGTTAAAAGAATTAAATAATAAATAAATAGTTGAATATTGTTATATGATTGCTGGCTTAGCTACCCAGTAATAGTTTAATAATATTCGAACGCGTTTTTACTCGTAAAAAGATCGCGGCGACGCGCCAAGGTTACAATAGTTTATAAAACTATGTAGAAATACATACGCGGTATAGCGGTGAGTGTGTGTTAGTGAATATACATTACGGTGCGGAGAATAAATACGAGCGTACAGTGTGTGTGTGTAAACGTGCGCTATACGACGCGGCATACGTAAATAAATACATGCGAGAATAAATATACCTATATAATAAGTGAATAAATAATTAATTTAAAGAAATAAATAAGAGTAAATGTTAATAATGTTAATGAATATAAGGTATTTATGAATACGGAATCAGATAGTTCAGATATTGAAGAGAGTTCAGTGGAACAAGTGGTAAATAAAAAGTTGATAAATAAAAATAAAAATAAATCAGTAGTTATAAAAAGTTTGATAAAAGAGGAATTTGTAGAAAATACTGAGAAAAGAGACAGTAGTATAGCCATTGTTAGGAAGAATTTTTTAAGAACTACTAGTCAAACGAAAGGGTTAGGTAAAATTCTAACTCCAAAAAAAAAAGAGGGAAATAAATTACCGGGTAGATCAGGTTCTAGATCGGATCCAGGGGTGGTACATATCCAATTAGAGCAATAGTGAAAAAACGAATAATAAAAATGGATCTTGATAAAGCGATATCTATG
>NW_021770138.1:16817-18143 GCF_005508785.2 Acyrthosiphon pisum | reverse complement strand
CCTTTTACTTGTATCGTTTGAAGGAAACGGATACCATCCGTTACACCTCCCCCCTAAAAAGTTCATTTTTATTGTCTGAACAATAAAAATTAACTCAATTGGAATTTCCATCACTTCAAGCACCTTCCTATGGTTAAAAGTTTACATTTATCATTATTACATTATATGTTTACATATGTTTGGTTACAATTACATAGCTTAGATACATTATTGTTTTCAATTACATAATTTAAATACATTGTTATTTTCAATTACATAATTTAAATACATTGTTGTTTTCAATTACATATTTCGTATTACATTTGTTATATATTATTGACAAAAGATACAAAGTACAATCCACTATGTATTTTTGATATTACAATCAGTATTTGAATTATCATCTATGTTAGTATTGTATATGTTTAACAAATATTTCTTTTTAATTTTACAATTATAATCTTATCTTATGGTTAATATTTCTATATAATATAAATTCCTTATTCTATTACAATATATTTTTTTTTTCATGCAATATATATATACTGTTATGTATTTTCCCAACACCATGTTAATAATGTTTTAATTTACTTATAATGTGCAAATTATTTTATGTATTATAATATTTCCTTACGTTTCCTAATCCTTATATTACTTTATTAATATATTTTTTTTTTTCTATATTTTTATCGTATATATATATTTCCCATAATATTTATTATATATTTAATTATCGCGTGTTTTTATCTTATTTACTGCAGGTCCAAACCAGCAATAAACTATTCAATATAAAGTTGTATTTCTGGTTCAGTACAGCATTAAAATGATTTTATTATTATTTTGTATTTATTTCTATCTTGCTAATTCAATCCCTAGCGCCGCCCATGCTGTTTAATCAAAGCACTGGTTCACGCCACCGATTAAATTAACAAGACTTCACTCGTATGTATTTTTTTTTTTCTTATCGAGTGTTTAATCCATACGGTATATAATAATGTACCATTGATCGAAATTTAATAATATTAGATCACATGACTCAAAATTATACGCCGTACCGATTCTAATCCTATTTTCATTTGTTTATATTCTGTAATCAAAATTTTTTTCGGATTATTATTTTTATAATTTATTTACAATTTTATCTAATATTATTGTTATTGTTATTTCCTATTCTCTCTTTACTTTATTATGTTGTTAGATAAGCTGTTGTATTTTATTATTATTATGCGGACATTACAGTATGCTGTGTTAGATTTTGCTTTAGTAGTATTGTTTGTGATTTCCGTAACATTGACCTCGACTGCGTGTAATATTCTCGTAGCTGACCTAATTGTCGTTACGTTCATA
>NW_021770138.1:7183-15278 GCF_005508785.2 Acyrthosiphon pisum | reverse complement strand
GGGGTTAATTAATGTAAACTTTACAAAATATAAAATTTTCGTTGGATACGTTCTAGTATATAAATTCATCAGCGTCCGTTTGAGGGTCCCATACAACCGATCCATATTAAGTATTATTGTACATTTGAATACATTTTACAATATGGTTTACCATTATAATAATTATGTTATAATACAAGTATAATATTCATAAGTATCAAATTATAATTATTTGAAATGTATTCATAAACATAAATAGGTACGGTGGAATTGATTAGCATATCGAAAAATGATTTCACGGACATTATCAAAGATAATTTGCAACTTCAGTGGAATGAAAATGCAATAGCAATTAAAAATTCTTCGTATTTTAAACACCTGAGTTTGATGGAATTAAATAAGTGCAGCACAATTTCATTTATTAAAACATTTAAAGATAATGAATAATATGTTCTCGGTAAATAAAGTATACTTAATTTTTAAATATATATGATACGATAATTTAAACTAATAATAAAATCGACAGTATAGATACCTACCTATAATATTATATTATTTATAATAGGAAAAGGAATAGGAGATGTTGATTATGCTCACTTCGTATTAAAAGGTGGAATATCTTTAATACAGAATTTGAAAATTAAAAAGTTTGTTAACCGTTATGGAAATGTAATGTTTAAAATGTTCAAATTAATTAAAAGATAAATACACATCATTAGAAAACCTATAGTGTATTCGCTTCCACTCGAAATCTTAAAGTTTGCAAACGCGTCATTATTTGGATTCATATAATACACAAATAATAAATATATAATATCACACAATATTATCATTATGCGTTATTTTTTCTATACTTATTGACTAAATTTAATACTTCAAGCACCATTTGTAAGATTTTGGTTAAACAATATATACGATTTTAATATTTCAGGTATTTATTATTTTAACGCAATTCCCCTGTAAAATAGTTTTCTTTTTATTTAAGCCCATGTTATTATAAGATATTTTGTACTTATATTTCTAATGCCTATAGGAACTTTTTCTTTTAATATTCCGTTAGTCTTTCTTTTTAGAGCAACCAAAATAAGCCTGTTCAAAGTAACAGCTATAAGATTAAACTACTGATTTCAAAAGTTGCTACTACACAAAACTTCCGGAGCAACACTCTAGCGTTAATAGTGTATAATGTACATACAAAACAGAAAAACTTTCTAAAATCAATATATATATATATTCCCATCTCCGTTCAGAATTTTAATTTTCAAGAGTCGTTCTCAAACTTGGACGAGTTCAATGAAATCCGCCCAAGGATTACAGTGTTGGGAATAGATAACTAAAATATTATCTAGATAAAGATAATAGATTATTGGTAGAAATTTATCTAGATAAAGATAATAGATAAAAAAATTTAAAGTATCTAGATAAAGATAATAGATAAATGTGATTTATCTAGATAAAAAAAATAGATAAAAATTTTTTTGCTGTTTTTTTTCATACTTGGCAATAACTATTCAGTGGCATATCCAGAAATATTTTAATGCGGGGGACCGTAGATTCAACACCATAATATAATTTACAGCATCACCTGTACATTTTGGTGCACATATTACCTACATCATTAATATTATGATTTAAAATCGATGCTTTTACTTAAACTCAATAAATATACTTACCTATGTACCTATCACATAGGAACTCATAAGTAAAATAAAAAACAACATTAATATAACTCTTTTAAACATCAGAATGTGTATTTAGTTTTGATTTGTATTAGCACATAAAATAATGACGCTTGATTAGATTAGATATAGTATATTTACATTTGTTTATTTAGTTATTCGAAAAAAAAAACACATATTAAAAACCAATTTATACTTTATTAACCAATGTATAACAAAACCAAATAATTTTAAAATTCTCTGTTTTACACAAATAGAAATTAAAAATTAGTTACATGGCAAAAAAAAAAAAACAAAACATAAACAATATGATACTCAGTCAACAATTTGACCAAAGTATATAACAAAACTAAATAATTTTAAATTTTCCATTTACACAAATAGAAATTAAAAATAGCATTGTTAATAATAAAAAAATGAAAAACATACCTCAACAGGATTATACAAAGTCAACAACATTATTGAAACAAATAATAATTATTCGAATATTTTTTTTTATATGGTTAATAATAAAGTTTTTATTATTAATTAATATATAGAAGGTAAGTTTAATACAATATATAAATATAATTATAATTATAGTTATAATATACTATTATTCTTTTAAATTCAAACACCTACAACAGAGTAGCATTTCAAATGTTTTATCATGTAATCTATTTCTCCTGGGAGTTAAAATTTGTATACCACTGCTGAACAATCGTTCAACAGGAGCAGACGAAGGCAATGTAGTATTATACTTTAAAAATACTTTTTTTACAACAGGAAAATTATTTAATATATCAAAATCTTTTTTTTTGTACTCTAAATAAGAAAGAGCCTGTACACTTGATATATTATTACTTTTTACACTACGCGAAAATTCAGTAGACTCTTCAAAACATGTATTTTCATTAAGGATTTGATAGAATTCACTATCACTGCCATCAGTTTCATCATCAGAATTGTTAAAACCAGAGGTCGTACTTTCAATCGAATTTAATATTTCACACTCAGAAATGAATAATTTTTTACACAAACTTAAGTATCTTACTGGTGCCCAACTAAGTTTGAATTTGGGATGACTGATGGAAGCCAAGATGAAAGCTTTACTCTTTGGGTGTTCTAAGTCAAATAAGTAAATGAATCTTTTTTCGAGACTAACAATTAATAAATGAGCCAATTTTTTACAATATATTAAATGTGTTAACTGAATTAACTTGAGCCTTAAAGCAATAATTGTAGGTGCAACAAATCCTAAGAAACAAGATTGTTCACCCTGTAACTTGTCAAGGGCTAAAGCTAAAGGCTCCATCACTAAGCAATATTCTTCGAGGAACTTCCATTCGGATATTTTAAGTTTCTTTAGTTTTAATTCTTCAAAGGCATTTAAAAGTTGATCTTTATGAGTTAAGACTTTTTTAACTGCAAAAAATAGTGAATTCCACCTTGTTATAATGGGCACCGGAAATTTACAGTTACATATATCAAAGATTTTGTCTGATGCAACAGAACTCCTACTGACTAAATTCCAGAAAGAGTATAATTTTTCAAATACAGGCTTAGATATTTGTTTATAAGAATTGTCTTCAATTTTATTTACATCAGTAGTCGCGATTAAACTCAAAGTATGAGCAGAACATGTTAGATGATCTGGTAAGCAGAATTCATCTTCATTATCAGAAGAATTAATTAGATCTGGATTTGAAAATATAGTTGACAATTCTGTAATATCAATATTTTCATAAGTATCATCAACCTCCAAATTATTTTCTTCATTACTTGATTCATCGTTATCACTACAAAACCAGTTATTTGTTAAATTATTTGAGTTGGAAGAATTTGACTGTGGCTGAATTGAAAATGTTCTAAAAGCTTTACCAAAATTTGATGCATTATCGGTTACACAATGAGAAATTTTAGAACTATTGATGTTGAATATTTTAGTAATTTTATTTATAACCTCAGCAATATTCAAATATGTGTGACTACCTTTAATACGCTTACAACCCAATACATACGAATGTCTATTAAAATCTTTTTCATTAATGAAATGGCAGGTCATGCCTAAATAGCTTTTATTATTACATGACCATATATCAGCTGTTGTACAAATAAATGATTGCTCTGAAATACATTTTGTCAACATTGTAACATAGGACATGTACCTTAATTTCAATTCTTTGCTGATAACTTTTGAGTCTGGAAGAAATGATGTATCTGATATACCAGTGAGACCCATTATTAATTGCCTGAATGCTGGTTTTTCACAGGTAATTATTGGCCTCATTTCTTGCACGATATAATCAAAGACTAAATTGATAATCTGTAAATAAAAATATATGATTGAATGAACAATTTATTTATATACTTATTATATAGTATACTCACATGACACTTTGATAAAGACTTTGAAGGAGATAACTGTAATTTTGGCTGAAACATAGATGCTAATGACACATCTCTACTACTCTGGTTAGACTTTTTTGCATTTTTCTTCTCATTTTTATACTTTTCTAATTTTGATAATATTGATGCATGTTTAAGCTGAAATATTAATTAAAATTTATTTTAACGCTAATATTATACTTCAATAGGTATAGTAGGTTACCATATATAAATTATTATAAGTTAATTTTTATATTTTCATTAATTTAAAGGACAGCTGTAAAGTGAAAAAATAATAAAAATTTGTCAAGGTACATACTAATTATATTATTTTTCTTGTATACATACATAGGTACATTACATTATTTACATTAAATATATTATATATATATAATACCTTACCTACCAATATTATAGATATTTTATATTATTAGTGACCAAGTATTTTGGTAATTCCAATCAAAATTAGCTAATGATAGGCATTTAAATTATATATTATTTGTATTGATACCCAACAACCCATTATATAAAATATTTTTTTTTATAAAAATGTTCTCAGAATCTTTTTATAATTAATATAATTTATCCATCATTAATTTTTAAAGATGAAGAATGACCACCCAAAGTACCTACTAAAAATAATGTTTCAATTTTAATACCTACTTAAAATGGTTATAATAAAATCAAGAACTTACCTTTAAATGACTTAGAAAATTGCCAGAAGAATTATTTCGGCCTTGTAAAGTTTTTTGGCAAAGTACACATTTTGCAATTAATTTTGTTCCAATATTTGACACAATATCGTAAAATTTGCCGTCAAATAAGTAATGGTTAGACAAATTAATTGAGGAATGTTTTATTCCCTCAAAACCATCCGCTTCTGTTGTTGGTGCACGAGCGTCATCGAATTGACCTGGGTCGTCTATAGTTACTTGAGCTAAATCAATTGCTGTTGATACACTTCTGGATTTTTTAGAATCATCCATATATGTTGAAGTTAAAAATCGCTTCATACTTAAATAAAGCTGGTCAAAAACCGAAATAAAAATAATACGTAAAAACAACAAGAACACAAGAAAATCACAATTGATGACAATTACTGTCCGCGTTGTATACTTTTATAATAAACTGTGACAGTGTTTTGTCGTTCTGAATGTTCTGATAATCAAAACTCTGAAGTAGGTATAATAATATTATTATGTTAACTGTAGTGTATTTGTGTATATTATTATTACCCAACAATAAAATGTATAGATGGATATTATTGGTGGATCATAGTATATGATATATAAAATGTATACTATATTTACATATATATATAATCTTATATATTAGATAAGACTCTATTTATAACTGCAGTAGTGCGTGACGCAAGCGGGTCTTGTACGAAACAGAGCCGTATGTTTTTACGGGTAATCCCGGGAGTATGGGACATCGCCACGGTCGATCAGAAATAATTAATAAGTAATAAGTATAAATGTATAATAACCTGCAGAAACATTAAATTAATAAACGGAAATAACACAACAGCCAACGACCATTAACTATTAGATTCAAGATATATTTTATACTTTGTGACTGCTTTAAATGTGTACTATATACCTATTCTGTTACATTATACTGCTATGGTTTTTGATTTTGAACAAAAATGTAAAAATGTATACTTGTATACGAAAATATTAAAAAATACCTATGTATAAAAATTATCTAGATAAATTGATATAGATAACTGAAGTTTTCATCTAAGATAAAAAAATAGATGACCAGTAGATTTTAATCTAGATAAGATAATAGATAATGGAATTTTCATCTAGATAATTATCTAGATAAATTTATCTAGATAAGTCCTAACACTGCCAAGGAACAAGAATTCAACGCTGTTAAAATTGTTAGATTCTGAGCACAGCAACGAATGCTTTGGTTTAACAATTATGTGTTTTTATTGTGTCTAATGACACTGCTTATTATGGTTGAAAAAAAGCTTCGATCATAAATATTAGAAGGGTGGTGTCTGGTAGAAAATTAGATCTAGTTGGTACTTTAAGGAGATCAAAAATAAAATTCACAATACTTTTTAAAAGGTTGGTGAAAAAATAGAGATAGGTATACCGGCATTTTTTTCAATGTCAGTAAGTTATTGACATAACTAAATATTATTTGTATTACCTATTCAAAATTTTAAAACTGCCGGGCTTACATTTTTTAGCAAATATTACATTTTATAATAGCATTTTCTATTTAATATTAAATATATTTTTCCTTGTTCTTTGATATTTATAGACAGTTGAATTTGTCTAATTTTTATTAGTATTTTTTTTCGATTTATGCATGATAAAATAATCATTTATATTTTATATTATATTGTTCATACCCAAATTAAAAAATATCAAAATTGTTTTTTTTTATGAGCGTTTAAAGTTAAAAAAAAATGTTCATGATATAATGTGTTATATCAGGATCTCGAAAATCTTGAAAATGTGTATACTAATTTGTATTTAAGAATTTATAAAATTTTGAATTTTAACACCTCAGGCCAGAAAATGTATTATAAGAAGTTGAGTCCATTTTTAAAGAGACAGGAACAAATTTCAATTGGACATTAAAGCGTCCAACGATTACCATGTACACATTGCAGTGTGTGAAATGATTTTTTTTATTATCACGCACAAAGTTTCAGTCCACTAGATGGCATTATGTATTCAATTTACTGTTTAGGTGTAGTATAGAAATTGTAAAACAAAATACAGTATGGTTCTAATTTACGTTCCACTCTTTAGTCATATTTATTTATTCTTTATTACGCAATCAGTTACTAGTAAACCATTGTTCGATCAAAAAAGTGTCTTAAACAAACGATTATTAAATTGTGCTTTAAATACATATTATAATTATTTAAATTATTTTGTAAAACATAAATTTATTGAAATATTCCAAGGATTTTTCTTCATTCGATGTTTTCTCTGTGGATTAGTGTTAGCTTGGTGCAGGGAACTTAAATATGAAGGCTGAACCAAACACATATTGAGTATGATTTTAATCGTTAATTTGGTACAAATGCATTACTATAGGTACTATTAATTTACCATAAAATTTGTAATGATGTCGTAAATTGGAATCGCAAGAATTTTTCAGCTGTTATAGTTAATTTCGGGTCCAGGTATAGTACGGCCTTCTTGCAGCATTCCGACATTCGCATTACAATTTTATTAACTATAAACTGTTAACAGCTGTAGCCTGTTGGTATTATTCTTACTTTATATTTGTTTCCCCTTTTCACTTATTTACATACATGTTCATTTTACCTTGTATTTTGTTCTTTGAAATTTTTTTCCTAGTACCTACGGAGTCGTTTAATATTATTGAGGGCGTAGGCTATAGGTACCAGAATTATTAAAATACTGCTCCTATATACAGTAATATATTTATTATTTTATACAAATTTTAAAATCAAAGATACGTACTAAAATAATATGTTGCAACATAATTAATATATTTTGGATTTATTATGATAGTAAATTGTATGTTATTGTGTGAGTATGGAAAAAATTTCAATCTTGAGTTTTTAAATTTTTTATTTTATTTTCAAAAAATAGTTTAATTCAAGTAATTCAATATTATTATAACTTGTAGAACATTTTACATTATAACTCAGACTTTGGAATTATAAGAAGTGCTAATAAGTACTAAGACTTATCGATTTATCATAATATTTAATTATATCAATATTGTAGAACCAATATAATTTGTTATTACTTATTTTTTAAAAAAATTAGTTTTTCTTAATGTTAGTAAAAATTGTTTCTTATAAAAATGTTAAAACGATTCAATTAACTACATACCTAGTGTTATATTTTAAACCTAAATTGCATACATTTTTAATTTTAATTTTTAATAAGATGATTGTTTTCGATCTATAGCCTAAATGTATTTTTTGGCTGAAACTATAAACATAATGCTTTTGCATTTTTGGCTTCTGGTCTAATATACCCTATATAGCTGGCACATATTTTACTTCGTTTAACCATAATAATAATAATATATTTCTATAATGTTATGACCTATCGTAACTG
>NW_021770138.1:6360-7133 GCF_005508785.2 Acyrthosiphon pisum | reverse complement strand
TAGGGTAGGTATAAACATTAATTAATGATTACTTACAAATATATAATATTTATAATTCATAATATAATAATATAATATAATGTTTTGAGCTAATTTTATTGTACTGTGTATTTGAAACATTAAAAATGCAACAATTTCTACATCCCAATATTCCAATATATTTACTATTTAGTATTTACTACCTAGTATTTCTATTCATATTTAACTATATTACACTTATAGCCACCGGTTGGTTTATTAAATATAATTTTCTTATTCGTTTAGGGTCATTAGTCATTACCCACTGGCCACTATACACACCGTGGTCCATGACCACCCACCCAACTATAAGGTGTATCGACGGATACACCTTGAGTATAAGATACTAGCCACCACTGGTAAGTGCGAATGTGAATGTTCTGAAAGTCCACAATATAATACATAATATAATGGGTTAGGTTGTGTATTTTAGAAGCAGGCGTATTCTATATCTCTTTATCTTTATATATACATAACGAGGTTTTACCGAAATCGCGCCAAAACATCACCTGTATGCTATAATATAATAGAGTATAATATTCTGTGTATGGAAATATATGCGTAGAATAGACAAAGTGAGCTGTCCCAGCTGTCTACTACAACCAGCATAGGAAACCGTTTCCGACCACCTATAATATGATATACGATAATATTATTATTGTGTGCGTTCTATAGGTACGTATAAATTATACCGGAATTCGCCGAATCCAATTCGCATGGTTCTGAAGCGGGTGGGGGTAATTCTCTTTCCCACA
>NW_021770138.1:5156-6260 GCF_005508785.2 Acyrthosiphon pisum | reverse complement strand
AGATAGGAATATTGCAAATGCGTAGGTTGAGTCGATGGTCACGCGGACCACATCCGGTAGAGACAAGATAGCGAAACGATAGGCAGGGGAGCAGGGACCCGAATATAAAAGGGGGCCTGAAACAGCCTGTATTCAGACGTATCTACTCTAGAGCACAACAAGCACCTTCACGTCACTCTGTGTAATAACATTGTCATTTGGACTTAGACAGAATTACTGAAGAACATTTAAATAAACTACAAAGTATCTTTCATCTGTCTACATTTATTTATAAACTGCCCTGTCAACATCTTCATCATCAACACGAGCGGTCTCGCTTCCTGCAAAATCATAATATACTTGTAGTTAACGGCTATCAGAATATTAATCTGACCAGTCCAACAACGAGAATATTACAATGTTATGTTAAAATTATATTTATTTTGCCTCTGCTAAAGCGGTTCGGGTCGCATAGGTGCAAATAGGGAGGGGCTTTAGGGGCTAAGCCCTCCCAAAAATGTCCATAACCCCCCCCCCCCCCCCAAACATTTCCTACATTTTGTTTTAAGCTTATTCAATATTATCAAAGTAAGGCTTTAGCCCCCCCAAATCCCAAACGCTATTTGCGCCTATGTCGGGTTAAGAATATAACTCTGACCAGCCCCAGTTCCGGTCCAGTTCCGGTGCAGCGGCTACTATCAACGTTTCAACTCCACGGAGGCAGCTCACACGAGTCACAGTCAAGGACCGATCACCCTTGACAACTCCGGAGAGAAAGAACGAGTCAGGCAAGCAGATACAGACAAATAGACAGAATGGCCCAAGCAGTTGGAGCAACAGTATTGTGAGTTGACTAATTAAGTTGAATATAAAGATATTATAAATAAGATTAGAGCTTTTGGAGTGCACGTCTCACGTTGGTTTTTAAATTCTTAAAACCAGCGTTAAATTTTAAATATTATTGGTGAAGGTGTAATATTTGAATAAAAATAAATAAAACAAGCTTGTTAGGGAAACATATGTAATTTTTGTAAAGGCAGCAGTAGACTGACCTAGGTATATTTTTTTAATAGACAGTGATAGACTGATCTAAGTTTTTTTTTATGATAGGCAGCGGAGGACTGA
>NW_021770138.1:4113-5056 GCF_005508785.2 Acyrthosiphon pisum | reverse complement strand
CATAATATTAAAATTAACTATATAATAATTATTACTATTGATAAGTAGCTACAATTAATTAGTACTATTTTTTAATAGTCATAACTCATAAGTAATTACTATTGTAATATTGTTATGTAAATATGTATTAACTGTACATCTTCTTTTTTTTTGTACACATTTTTTATATTATACCATTTTACCATTGGTAATGTATTTCTATAAAAAGTTACATTATTGCCTGCAGAATGATAATTGCCAAGAAATTTGAAAAAAAAATATTTATTTTTTTTTTGTAACGAGAAAGTAATGAGTTACTTTTCTATTTGAAAAGTAAAGTAATTTCATTACAATTTTATTTGAGTAACGAGTAAAGTAATTTACCCAACACTGAGTACTAGTATTATACTAGTATTCATATATTACCTATGTGTTACCAAAATGCATATATTATTTTGAATATCTTTTTATAAGCATTTATTACTCAGTTGTACCTATCACCATTGATTTTATAATATATTCATAGTATTTATAGTATATTATAAAATAAATGCTATTACCTATATATTATTATATATTATAACTGAGATACTGGGGATAGAAACATATCCATATGCTAAATGGTTGATAGACTTATATGGTCGTCCTAAATCAATGCTTATTTTCTTTAAACTTTGAGGGCCAGTTGCACCATTTATGATTAAGCTATGATTAAGTTTAATCAACTGATAACAGATATTTAACCGGCCAAATTTGGTCGATTAAACTGTGATTAACTTTAATCAGAGACGGTGCAACTGGCCCTAAGTGTTTATGGAAAAAGTTTAAATACTTAAATTTTAATACTATTATTAATATTTCTCAAAGGTATATTAAAACATTAATTTACTATGCATTTTAATAATTTATCTGTTTGAAATAGTACATGTAATTTTAGTATTTACCTAATTTAGAAAAAGCCAAT
>NW_021770138.1:2670-3514 GCF_005508785.2 Acyrthosiphon pisum | reverse complement strand
ATAAATAAAAAATTTTTTGCTGTTTTTTTCATACTTGGCAATAACTATTCAGTGGCATATCCAGAAATATTTTAATGCGGGGGACCGTAGATTCAACACCATAATATAATTAACAGCATCACCTGTAAATTTTGGTGCACATATTACCTACATCATTAATATTATGATTTAAAATTGATGCTTTTACTTAGACTCAATAAATATACTTACCTATCACATAGGAACTCATAAGTAAAATAAAAAACAACATTAATATAACTCTTTTAAACATCAGAATGTGTATTTAGTTTTGATTTGTATTAGCACATAAAATAATGATGCTTGATTAGATTAGATATAGTATATTTACATTTGTTTATTTAATTATTCGAAAAAAAAACACATATTAAAAACCAATTTATACTTTATTAACCAATTAACCAATGTATAACCAAACCAAATAATTTTAAAATTCTCTGTTTTACACAAATAGAAATTAAAAATTAGTTACATGGCAAAAAAAAAACAAAACATAACAATATGATACTCAGTCAACAATTTGACCAAAGTATATAACAAAATTAAATAATTTTAAATTTTCCATTTACACAAATAGAAATTAAAAATAGCATTGTTAATAATAAAAAAATGAAAAACATAGGTACCTCAACAAGATTATACAAAGTCAACAACATTATTGAAACAAATAATAATTATTAGAATATTTTTTTTTATATGGTTAATAATAAAGTTTTTATTATTAACTATTATATAGAAGGTAAGTTTAATACAATATACAACACTTTATAAATATAATTATAATTATAATATACTATTATTCTTTTAGATTCCAACACCTACAACA
>NW_021770138.1:0-2620 GCF_005508785.2 Acyrthosiphon pisum | reverse complement strand
TAAAAATACTTTTTTTACAACAGGAAAATTATTTAATATATCAAAATCTTTTTTTTGTACTCTAAATAAGAAAGAGCCTGTACACTTGATATATTATTACTTTTTACACTACGCGAAAATTCAGTAGACTCTTGAAAACATGTATTTTCATTAAGGATTTGATAGAATTCACTATCACTGCCATCAGTTTCATCATCAGAATTGTTAAAACCAGAGGTCGTCCTTTCAATCAAATTTAATATTTCACATTCAGAAATGAATAATTTTTTACACAAACTTAAGTATCTTACTGGTGCCCAACTAAGTTTGAATTTGGGATGACTGATGGAAGCCAAGATGAAAGCTTTACTCTTTGGGTGTTCTAAGTCAAATAAGTAAATGAATCTTTTTTCGAGACTAACAATTAATAAATGAGCCAATTTTTTACAATATATTAAACGTGTTAACTGAATTAACTTGAGCCTTAAAGCAATAATTGTAGGTGCAACAAATCCTAAGAAACAAGATTGTTCACCCTGTAACTTGTCAAGGGCTAAAGCTAAAGGCTCCATGACTAAGCAATATTTTTCGAGGAACTTCCATTCGGATATTTTAAGTTTCTTTAGTTTTAATTCCTCAAAGGCATTTAAAAGTTTATCTTTATGAGTTAAGACTTTTTTAACTGCAAAAAATAGTGAATTCCACCTTGTTATAATAGGCACCGGAAATTTACAGTTACATATATCAAACATTTTGTCTGATGCAACAGAACTCCTACTGACTAAATTCCAGAAAGAGTAATTTTTTAAACACAAGCTTAGATATTTGTTTATAAGAATGGTCTTCAATTTTATTTACATCGGTAGTCGCGATTAAACTCAAAGTATGAGCAGAACATGTTAGATGATCTGGTAAGCAGATTTCATCTTCATTATCAGAAGAATTAATTACATCTGGATCTGAAAATATAGTTGACAATTCTGTAATATCAATATTTTCATAAGTATCATCAACCTCTAAATTATTTTCTTCATTACTTGATTCATCGTTATCACTACAAAACCAGTTATTTGTTAAATTATTTGAGTCTGGAAGAAATTATGTGTCTGATATACCAGTGAGACCCATTATTAATTGCCTGAATGCTGGTTTTTCACAGGTAATTATTGGCCTCATTTCTTGCACGATATAATCAAAGACTAAATTGATAATCTGTAAATAAAAATATATGATTGAATGAACAATTTATTTATATACTTATAGTATACTCACATGACACTTTGATAAAGACTTTGAAGGAGATAACTGTAATTTCGGCTGAAACATAGATGCTAATGACACATCTCTACCCTGGTTAGACTTTTTTGCATTTTTCTTCTCATTTTTATACTTTCCTAATTTTGATTATATTGATGCATGTTTAAGCTGAAATATTAATTAAAATTTATTTTAACGCTAATATTATACTTCAATAGGTATAGTAGGTTACCATATATAAATTATAATAAGTTAATTTTTATATTTTCTTTAATTTAAAGGACAGCTGTAAAGTGAAAAAATAATAAACATTTGTCAAGGTACATAATAATTATATTATTTTTCTTGTATACATACATAGGTACATTACATTATTTACATTAAATATATTATATATATATAATACCTTACCTACCAATATTATAGATATTTTATATTATTAGTGACCAAGTATTTTGTTAATTCCAATCAAAATTAACTAATGATAGGTATTTAAATATGATAGGTATATTATTTGTATTGATACCCAACAACCCATTATATAAAATATTTTTTTTTATAAAAATGTTCTCAGAATCTTTTTATAATTAATGTAATTTATCCATCATCAATTTTTAAAGATGAAGAATGACCACCCAAAGTACCTACTAAAAATAATGTTTCAATTTTAATACCTACTTAAAATGGTTAAAATGAAATCAAGAACTTACCTTTAAATGACTTAGAAAATTGCCAGAAGAATTATTTCGGCCTTGTAAAGTTTTTTTGGCAAAGTACACATTTTGCAATTAATTTTGTTCCAATATTTGACACAATATCGTAAAATTTGCCGTCAAATAAGTAATGGTTAGACAAATTAATTGAGGAATGTTTTATTCCCTCAAAACCATCCGCTTCTGTTGTTGGTGCACGAGCGTCATCAAATTGACCTGGGTCGTCTATAGTTACTTGAGCTAAATCAATTGCTGTTGATACACTTCTGGATTTTTTAGAATCATCCATATATGTTGTAGTTAAAAATCGCTTCATACTTAAATATGGCTGGTCAAACACCGAAATAAAAATAAGAGGTAAAAACAATAAGAACACAAGAAAATCACAATTGACGACAATTACTGTCCGCGTTGTATACTTGTATAATAAACTGTGACAGTGTTTTGTCGTTCTGAATGTTCTGATAATCAAAACTCTGAAGTAGGTATAATCATATTATTATGTTAACTGTAGTGTATTTGTATATATTATTACTACCCAACAATAAAATGTATAGATGGATATTATTGGTGGATCATAATATATATTATATATAATGTATAATATATTTACATATATATATAATCATATATATTAGATAAGACTCTATTTATAACTGCAGTAGTGTGTG
>NW_021770137.1:0-7445 GCF_005508785.2 Acyrthosiphon pisum | reverse complement strand
ACTTTTAACTTATCGATCTTGTATCCTCTTAACACTACTTGAGTTCATTATTTTTATTAACTTGCCCACCTTTGTCCAAACGTTTTTTGATTTACCAGGTAAAATTATAAAATACCTTTTATTTTGTGTCCAAACGTTGTGTCTATTTGTACCCAAACGTGTTGGCTTTTGGGTCAATGTGACCAAACGTTCAGCGCCCTATTTTTTTTTATAAAGGGCCGACTTAGGGACAAATTTCCGGGGCTGAATTTGTATCCCAATCCGTCCCTGTGTATAGTAACAAATCATCTAATTAAAATAAGTTTACTGTGTAGGTACTGTGTGTCTGTGTAGAATGTAGATAATAATTAAAATTTAGTTTGACAAAAAACCATTTTAAAATATTTAAAAAAATGTGAAGCTATAAAACTATTCATTATAATATTACATTATCAATATCAAATAATTTCTTAGACATAATAATTTATTTATTTTATTAAAAAATGCGTATCACTTGTAAATCACTCAAATTGGTACTCAATGCGATATGCGGCAAAAAAACAAAAATACTTAAAATTTGTCGATTATGGCGAGTACCAATTTTGGTGATATTGATAGTAAAAACCTTCATAATTAATTAAAAATAGCTTATTATTAATACGTAATTTCATCGAAATCGGGACGACGCGGACGATGGCTGATAATCAACATATGCTGGTATTCAGTGCCGCAACTACATAATAAGTGGCCCGTGTGCGATATTCTTTTTGGGCCCGTTCCTAAATTAATTTTTATTGTATGTATTATATAATATTGTTTCGATATTATTCTTGGTATAACACATTTTAATAGTTTATAAATAAACACTAATAAGTAATAACATTACTTTTATGGCACGTGACGTAACCATCGTCGTTTTCGAGTATCAGTCAGTTGTTTTCCTGACAATTCGACAAACAACAACCCATAGACGCAATAAAAATAAATCTTATGGAAAAATTAATAGTACCTACTAAGAAAGTATGAAACGTTGACACTTGAATACGTCTTGATACCCACCTTTTTCTAACATAGTACACACCACATACGTGATTCTATCTAGTACCATTTGATTTTATAATATACTAAAACTTACCATTCTATTTTAACATACTTAATCTAATAAGTAATATTAGTATACCTACAACTACAATAATGTTTTAACTTAAAAAAAAATGATTGTGAGTAACTATTAAGTTTTGCGTTTTAGACAATTTAAGTGTCTGCTCCAGGTTGGGCCCGGGGCCCCCCAAATGTATGTAAGCCTTGAGGCCCGTGTGCGCGGCATGCTCTGCACACCCGTTTTTGCGGCACTGCTGGTATTATCAGTTATTATTAATATTACATTAATTACGATTGTTCCAAGTTATGATGACAAGTTTGTAAAATCTTACGAATTTAATTTAATTTTTATCACATAATATTTTTTGATAATTTATTTTTTAATTCAGTTATTAAAAATGCATTTTACAACTATAAAAATTATTATATATTTAGTCACTTTAAAATTTTGATGGCCAGGGGGGCTAAGACCTGTACTTTGAACTTCTGGGGGGCTTAGTCCCCCTCGACTTCCGACTATGGCACTAACATCCTCTAAATCAACTGTTATATAATTTCAACTGCATCAGTCTGATATTTAAATCATACCTGAGTATTAGCAGTCGACAATATTTGTATAAACTACTATGCCAGGAGAGAGGCGAGAAAAACATTATTTATAAAATATGATAATTGATAATATAATTTCATATATAAATTATACATACAAATGATATTTTAAACATGCTCACCCCCATATTTTCCATTAATTATACATTTACCCAAGTTCTGATTTAGAGAATTTTTATGTATAAGGTACCTAAAGTCAAGACTATATTTTCAAATTCCTGATTAACTATACCTCTAAGTGGCACAAAAAATCTCAAGTATTCAAAAATCTTTAAGTGTAATTAAAAATTCAAAAAATCAGAATTTGAATATATGTATAATTAAGCATAAAAATATGATGATTATGCTTAAAAAATCACCCTGTATAATATTAACGCAAAGCCTGACGCGGGGAATCATTCGTTTAATAATAAACTATGAAACTATTAATACATATTTTGAAACTACAAAATACCTAATAAATAATAATTATTAATTGCACAGAAACGAAAAATTATAAAAAACAAAATTATATTTCTATTAGGATAGAATTTTAACTTTGAAGATAAATCCATAATCTATAAGCGTAGTATTATTTAACTAAACTTTCAATATTGTAAACGTCTAATCTTCATTATTATAATATATCATATATGTATAGACGTATTGTACATCATTCATATTTTTGTATGCAATATTTGCATGATCACTGAATCCAACAGTGGATTAATAATAATTTAATTTATTGTATAATTGTTATAAAATATCAAATGCTGCACAATAAGCCCAATACCTACCTTCGCACGTATCTATTATAAAACTTTTCAATTTTTGTATATAAAACAAAAGATTTACTATTACCCCCCCCCCCTCCCCCTTGGCACTTGACAAATATATAATATGTATTAACGGCTTACATATAATTATAATTATTGTATTTTTTAATTTTAGAGTTTTTTTTTTCTTAACAATTGATTAGTTATCATTTTATCCTTATCAGTCTGTATTATTTGATATTGGACACCAGTTGTAATAGCACACAATAATAACTGTTATGTGGTAATAGTAACTACCATGTTCCACGATTAAAAAGTACTATCATCTTTAATCGTGGTAACTACTATTTATAATCGTGATGACACTGGTAACTTCATTCAAAGACTTATTAATAGGTCTATGACTTTACTAACTAGTGCCTACAATCACGATCCACAAAATATAACTTTCATTCAAGTTAGTATAATTATTAATATATTATTATCTGAAATAATGAAAAAAAATAATAAATAATGAAAGTAATATTACTATAGAAAATGGCTAATATATTAGATATTACCATATCAATAAAACGTTTGAGTAAAAGATGCACAAAACGAGCCAACCCTTGTATTAATGACCCTGAAGACTATTATAGAGTTACAATAGCTATACCATACATTGATTCATTTATACAATAGTTAAATGAGCGTTTTTTATGTCACAAAAATGTACTTAAAGGTTAGTGCCTAACTACATTTATTTTTTATTGATATATACTAATTTTGGAAAATTGTTTCTAGGATTTCAATGCTTGTTTTCTGGAAAATATATAAATGACTTTGATGATCTTCTTCAATTTTATCTTGACACTGACAAACAAATTGTTAAAGCAGAGTTAAATGTATGGCATGCAGTACTTAAAAACAATGGACAACACCCTAAAAGTGGGTTGAAAGCTTTAAGGCTATGCAAGAAGGAAATGTTTCCAAATGTTTCTTAGTTAAAATATTATGTACTTTACCAGTGTCTACAGCAACCCCAGAATGAACGTTTTCATGCTTAAAAAGATTGAAAACATATCTAAGAAACACAATGACAGAAGTGATTTTATCAAACTTAAACTTTATATTTAAAATGATACAAGATTAAAATTACAATTTGTTTTCAGACACGACTTAATGGACTGACAATGTTGGCTGTTCACACTGATATACCACTTTTAGCTAAAGAAGTCCTTGACGAACTTGCGAAAAAACCACGAAAACTAGACTTTGTTTTATAGTTATGACTTAACTATTTACTTATAATGTTTACATTTTAATTCATAATGATTTATAATAAATATTCATAATTCATATTCATTGATTAGAATATTATGTTAAAAAAAGTTGAACTCCCCCCCCCCCCCCCATTCAAAATTCCTGAGCACGCCTCTGGGTTTATGAGTCTATGGTTTGAAAAATCTGAAAAACATAGATATCGTTACGATTCCATCGTGTTATAATAATATAATCTATAAAAACCAAAGGGATATCTAAATATAAATTTGTATACTTAATGGCTAGAGGGTTGGAAATGATTTCGTACAGAACAATAATTATATAATAAACAATTTTAATGTTATTTTTTACAATAGAACAATATTGTTGCGACAATTGGAAATCTTAAAACTCCAACTGTTATTAAAAGTATCTGGATTACGGTAATTTTTTCAAATTTAAAATGGAGTAGTGGACACGTTCAAATATTTTAATATTATATACCATACTTTCAAAGACACATCGTAATATTATGTTATATTTGACTCAGTAGGCTGTTGTAAAAATATGTAGCAGTGAGTAGTTTTGCCGTCATGATATTATTCTCTACATACATTATTTTAGATGTTTTTCTTTATAAATGTTAATTTCATTTATCCGTTGTTCTACACAATAAATAAAAATTAATAAAACATTTTTACGCCAAAAATCGTACCTGTCCTGCAGGTAACCGAACGGCGGAATAATCACGTTAAGTTGATGAAACTCAAGTCTCCTGGAGAAATTAGGGTATAACCCGTCCAGTTCATCTTGGCCATCGCCTGACGTTACAGTTACCAACACAGTTGGTATTACTTTACATTATAAGATAGTAATCGTAACGGTCGCTGATGGCCAAGATGAACTGGACGGATTATTCCAGAGGCCCCAGATTTGGCAGCTGATATTGACGGCGATGGGCAGGAAGCTGCAAAAGAACGGGTTCGGCGCAGGTCACTCCTGTCGGCTTTGGGGAGACAACTACTTGAGGCCGGTAGGAGGTTTTTCTGTTGATGTGTACCATCCTCAGTACGGCAATGAGAGGAGTTAAAAACCTGTGTTCAAATCAAGGTAGTTACCCTGACGTATAACCTACAATATTTATGTAGAATGGGCCAATTCTTTTTTGAGAAATTAAAATTCTCAGATGGCCGAAAATTTTGGATCTGGCGCCGCACGTGTTTAGTTCAGAAAACAGAACTAACTAACTGATGGATACATTCTACTTGAGTACTACTAGGAAACTCGATAATTTGATCCCGAGACAACTAGATCCACGTTGTTACCATAGGTATGGTTGGGATCTCAATGACCCGGGTCCTATTTGTTCATACACCTACTAGAAGGGTGTATACGTAAATAAAGCAAATAAAAATGCGGGACCGTAATCAATTCTGCACGCTGGAACAAAAAGAACCAGTCCTCCCATGATTATTTATGATTATACACTTTAATATTAGGCCAGTCACCAAGGGCCACGGCCAACGATGGCCGTTTATTACTAGTTTATATTGTAAAGACTATAAGGTTCTTATTAACCGTGTTTTATTAATTTGTGAATTATTTCTATAATTATATTCTATTGACTATTGCTATACAGAACAGCAAAGAAATATTATTATTGTTACAAATTGGTATTTACCATAGATTATGATAATAATATAGGTTACACAGGTAGATAGTTCATGAGCAATAAGACGATTTAGAATTTGTCAAATGTTCTTTTCTATTAGGAACAAATATTCAACTTACTCTCGTACCTATTATAAAACAGAATATTAACTTCACCATTCAAAAACATAAGAAATATTAGACAAAGATAAACTATAGCACCAAGATTTCGATCCTGAATAAATTCAAACAGTTTAACATATTTTGTTCTATCATGTATAATATATAAAAAAATAATCATTAAATAATTAACTAGGTTAAGAAAACAATAATATTTAAGAGATAAAATAACTAAAAAAAATCATACAATATTCAATAATCTAAGTAAAAACGTAGAAATATGCCACCAAATTATGTTAAGATAACAATTATGTAATAAAATAACAATCAGTATAATTTTAAGATTAGTTAGTAAGAAAAATGTAACTGGGTTAAGCTTAATATCGATATTACTGATAGTACAATTCATACATAAAGAGAATTGTGACTCGATTGCCAATAGACGTCAGTGTTTAAAGAAAGTGATTATAACATTATTTGTTCGTTTTTTTGTGTACATTTGAAGTCTGGATTTAAATTGAATTTAAAATGGATTTTTATCCAGTGTGCGTTCTCGTATGAACTTTTAAATTTGACGATTGATAAAATGCTTTATTATAGACACTGCATTTAAATGGCTTTTCTCTATTATGTGTTCTCTTATGAACTTTTAAAAATGTTAAACGAGGAAACCCTTTACCGCAGATATCACATCTAAAAGGTTTTTTATCCAGTGTGTGTCATAGTATGATATCTAAAATGTGTTGCATAAGAAAAAGTTCGATTACAGATACCACATTTAAATGGCATTTCTTTTGTATGTTTTCTCTTATACACTGTTAAACTAAATGATTGAGAAAACGCTGCACCACATATATCACATTTAAATGGCTTTTCGCCAGTATGTGTCCTCGTGTGAGCTTTTAAAGTTGTTGATTGAGAAAACGTTTGACTACAAATATCACATCTAAAAGGTTTATCTCCAGTGCGTGTCGTAGTATGGTATTTCAAATGTGATGCACAAGAAAAAGTTCGATTACAAATACCACTTTTAAATGGCTTTTCACCGGTATGTTTCCTCGTGTGAACTTTTAAAGCTGCTGATTGAGAAAACGTTTTACTACAAATATCACATTTGAATGGCTTTTCACCGGTGTGTGTCCTCGAGTGAACTTTTAAAGTTGTTGATTGAGAAAACGTTAGATTACAAATACCACATCTAAAAGGTTTTTCTCCAGTGTGTTTCCTCGTGTGATTTTTTAAAGTTGCTGATTGAGAAAACGTTTGACTACAAATATTACATTTGAATGGCTTTTCCCCGGTATGTGTCTTTCCATGCACATTTAAACTTGATGATGTAGAAAAAGTTCGTTTACACATATCACATCTAAAAGGTTTTACTCCAGTTTGTGTCCTCGTGTGAACTTTTAAAGTTTTATTACAGACAGACTGTATGTGTTTTCTCGCTTGTGATTTAATATGAAAAGATTTATCACAAATGAATTCTCTTTCGGTAGATTTTTTGTCCAGATTCACATGGTTAATAAGTTTTGAAGAATGGCTTTGACTAAAAACTGTCCCTTCAAAGTTATTACCGTCACCAACATTTTTCTCAATTTTTATTTCGGTATCTGTAGTGTTTACTTTTTCTTCAGTTTTACATTTAGTTCTGAAAAAAATTAAGTATTTTAAAAATTGTTGAATAAAAAACAAAAACTATAAAAATTTATTATGTAGATTCAAATAGTAAATTAGAAAATTATGTATTTCGCTCATAAACTAATTAAAATATTAAAATATATCAAACCTACTAAAGTTATATTTATATATACCTATTCAAACGTATAATTTATTACGATTTAAACCCAGATTTTGTAAAATCAATACATTTTTTATTTTATTATGATTGGGCATGATTGTTTGTTGCCCCCTCTTGCCTCAGTAAAGCAAATTACCACACTCCGTTCCACGAGAGAAGGAACTCTTTTCGCAATGTAACTGACGGCGTTT
>NW_021770136.1:20859-22747 GCF_005508785.2 Acyrthosiphon pisum | reverse complement strand
CCCCATTGTTTCTATTCACCCGGTTTTACGGTATTGACAATTTTTTAAACAGTATAAGCTATTTGAAATTATTATTATTATAACTGTAGACTTAGATCTCAACTCATGACAATAGTTCGCAGAATTAAACATTTACATGATAAGTACGTAATAGACGAATATGTGAATCAGTGTAATAAAGATGTTTTACGTCTTCCTTCGTACCATTGCGAATTAAACCCCATTGAAATGGCATGGTCAGCTGTGAAAAATCATGTTAAACGAACAATACCACGTATAAGCTCCCCGATGTCCGACGTTTATTAGAGGAAGGGCTGGACAAGGTGAATGGCGTTATGTGGAAAAATTTTATTAGACATGTGATGGCTGTTGAAAATAAATTTTGGGACATGGACTTCATGATTGGCGACTTGTTAGCAGAAAAAGAGCCCCTGGTAGTTACTTATACAGGTGAATCTTCTGATGAATCTGATGATGACATTTAATTTTATTATTTTTATATTATAAATATTATTATTATAAATCGTATGTATATATTTATCATTTTTTTTTTTGTACGTATATATTTAATAAAATTCATCTTTTATAAAATAAAATTAGTGTTTTACTTTTTGATAAAAAAAATTTAAATAAAAATATAGTGTATAAATCGTTCGTTAATGTGGTAAAAAGACGTATTGACAAATGTGTAATACAATTGCATTACTCTTTAATATAATGTCTATGTAATTTATACATACGCCCTTTATAAATAATTAAATGCATAATTTTATTGGATGCGTATGTAGTATGTATATTATATGTACGGTAGCCAGCGATGCGGCGTCTTATTCATACCTCCGTATAACACTGCCGTTTAGGCCACCACGCCGACGCTTTAGTGGGGGGAGCGCCACACTCGATACCAATTCATTCCAACGACCGACGCCGGTGGTAGGCGTGGCATGCACAGACTTAACTTATTTTCATAGGCGGCCCGTGCATTCTCTCGTTGAATAGAGTATAGTTCCATAGGTAAATCGAAATACTTCCTATTATTCAAGGACGACTACTCGCATTACAGGACGGTATATTTTATTAAAAATAAATATGAAGTAAAAAATATTTTGGAAACATTTATAAAGTGTTGAAACAGAAACAGGTTATAAGGTTAAAATACCAAGAACGGTTAACGGATTAGAATTCGTGAATAAAGAAATTACAGGTATTTTGCAAAAATACGGCATACGGCACCAATTGACAGTTCCATATACGCCGGAACAAAATGGAAAAGTCGAACGAGAGAATCGTACAACCGTCGAATCAGCAAGGACAATGATTTGTGCAAAAAATCTGGACGTCTCACTTTGGCAGAAGCTGTAAACACGGCTGTTTACACGCTAAATCAGACAGGTACTAGTTCGGTTAAGAATTGTTCGCCATACGAGTTATATTACAAGGTTGTGCAAGATATAAAACATTTACGTGTTTTTGGTACTGTCGTATATACACACATACCAAATCAAAAACGTAAGAAGTGGGATCCAAAGAGTGAAAAAGGTATATTTGTTGGCTATTCAAATAACACGAAAAGTTATCGTGTGTATAATTCTAAAACAAATACAATTTCGTTGTCTAGGGACATTCTATTCGAAAACGAAAGCAATAAATTTGAGAATAAAATTGTAGACAAATTAGTATTCACAGATACACCGACTCAGATCATGGACGATCATGGTCAAGGTCAAATCGACGATGGTCGACAACAGGAGTGGCATGGTATTGCGGGATCGGAACACATTAAAAGCGCCGATCAGGTATAATGTGTCGTCGTTCATCGCCAATTGCGACCAGCCACTAAATCATGATGAAGCAATCAGTGGCCCACATAAAAACGAATGGGAAGACG
>NW_021770136.1:19821-20809 GCF_005508785.2 Acyrthosiphon pisum | reverse complement strand
TTGTTCTGTACACGATTACCACGATTATCTATAATATTATCATGGTTTATAAGTATACCTATTACCAGGTTATCGTGAAGTACATGAAAATACGTTGAGTAGATAAACGGTTATTAGGTTATATTTATTGTTTTAAGCTTGTAAGATAATTCATAATTAATTGTGCCAAATACTTTAAATGATTTGATTAAATCATGATCTTGAATCGTTAATGTTAATAAACTTTTACTTTTGAATATTTCACATTTTTAAGTTTTTAAATTTTAATTATGTACTTTTTTATAAATAAAGTTCAAATACAAAGTTCTTGTATGTATTTTTTCTTATCTACCACATACACAATATTATATTTTTTTTAATAAAGTACCTAAATTGGTTAGTTGTTGCATGTCAATTGGATACTTGATGAGTAGGTACATATTATTATGTACAATTTGTTGGTAAGTTTTACTAGTTGGTAGTTTCTACAATCAAATAAATGATACAATATGTCATTAAGTTTAAACTTATTTTTAATTTCAGTTTAATCATTTATACATCTACAATTGTTGTTTAAATGTTTAGCCTATGGTTCACTGGTACCTACTGGATAATAAATGCCAAGCTATACAATCAAGTGGCACATTTTCAGAGCAACGTCTGGCTCGAGACAGTCGATAGTTAAATATTCTTTTTACGTCATCATCTAACTGCTTAGATGATGAACCAGGGAAAGGTGTTAAGAGATTTCTTTTTAACGAAAAAGCTTCATCCCCTCAATCACGTACGGTGCCTTATTATTGGTTCCAGGCAGTTCAGTATCGTCTGTTATATTTAATTTTCCTTCATCCAATGCCTTTCCAAATTTTGAATGTGCCAATATTCCCCCATCACTGTTATTGCCATATGATCCAATATCAACAGCTATGAAATTATACTGTGCATCAACTAATGTTAGCAACACCACCGAGAACGTTTTCTTATAATTGAAAAACTGTGATCCACTTTT
>NW_021770136.1:19379-19721 GCF_005508785.2 Acyrthosiphon pisum | reverse complement strand
CGAAGGTGCTTGTATAACGATGTGTTTTCCGTTTATGGCACCTATACAGTTAGGGAAATTCCACGTATTCCAAAATTCGTTAGCGATTTCTTTTCAGATTTCCGTCATTGGCATTGCCATAACCTCAGGAATTAATTTTTGGGAAATTATGCTACAAGTTTCAATTACAATGTTGTAAACTGTAGTATGGCCGAGGCGGTGACTGAATAAAATAGTTTTTAATGAATCACCAGTAGCCAAGTACCTATACAAATTAAAGCTATAAACATAATATGTGTAAACATTTATCGTGTCCAAAATTTAGTTTAAAAACTGTATCTTATTTAAAGATGTATACTAATT
>NW_021770136.1:7154-8751 GCF_005508785.2 Acyrthosiphon pisum | reverse complement strand
AATAATTAGCACAATGGGCGTTAGGGATTCAATTAGCAAGGTTAAAAAAATACAACAGTTAATAAAATTAATTCATTTTAATGCTGGAAAAGATCAGAAAATACAATTTTAATTGAATAAATTACTTCTGGTCTGACCCTGCAATATTAAGATAAAAGCACGCGATAATTAAATAATATAGTGAATAGAAATAAAATTTATAATACAAATGAATATAGGAATTGAAAAAAAAAAAAATGAAAAAAAAAAAAGGAAAATTTAGGGTTAAAATTTTATTTATAAATTAACAGTAAGGGATAACAAATATAAGAAAAATATCTTAATGGAATAATACATATAGGACTATAAGTAAATTAATATTACATAATGGTGTTGGGAAAAGACTTAATAGATTAAGGAATTTATATTATATTGGAATATTAACACTAAGATAAGATTATTATTGTAAAACTAAAGAGAAATATTGTTAAAATACTAACGTAAATAAAAACTGATTGTAATTGTATTGTGGATGGTACTTTGTATCTTTGGTAATAATAATTGACATATGTAACAAGAAATATGTTGTGGATTGTACTACATATTCTTGAAAATAGTAATGTATCTAAATTATATAATTGTAACCAAACATATGTAAACATAAAAATGTAATAATTAAATAATGTAAACTTTTAGGAAGGTGCTCGAAGTGACGGAGAATTAAATTGAGTTAATTTTTCTCGATTAGGCGATAAAAATGAACTTTTTAGGGGGGAGGTGTAACGGATAGTAACCGTTTACTCACAACACATAAATAATCATTATATATGAATAGTTAAATTCGGCATAAGCGATTAGGTAAACGACCTCCTTAAACGATTTTGGCAATAGTCAAAATTTGCCATATACGAATACAATAGAAGGTTAATCATGTAGTCAAAATAACCGGGTAGGTAATTGCGAGCCATATTATATTTTCTAAAAACGCAAATCACGAATCAGTTGAAAGGATATGGGAATTGCCAAAGTCACGAGTAGATATACGGGTACATGTATATATGTACGCGACACATAGGCGTGCGCACGGGGCGATATATTTTAATATGCCCGTGGAAATCATTAAAATTTTATTTTTCATGATTGTGAAATATAATTTAAAATATATTTTGTGTTTACCTAGCTATCATTAGATCACTTTTATTCTGTACGAAATATTATGTGGGTACTATGACTATAATAAATGATTATTTTCTAATATACATTATACGAGGTACCTAAATCGTTTTAAGATAAGCGGAATGCGGACCTGCACCAGCAAACGCTCGTGGACGCATGTCGCATACACACTGCTCCACGGAAAAACCCATGCGTTTATAATTATTCGCTTTCAAGTTTCAATGAAACACCATAAACGGTCCCCTCAATAATTTAATCGGTCTGTTTACTGTTGTCATTTGTGATTTGTCACTTTTCTGTTCAGTGTACCGTGTGTCCGTGTTTACCGTTGTAATATTTTTATACTATAGTGCCGCGAAATAATATGATCAGAGTATCAGACCTTATTATATTTAATATTATTCTTGTTAATACATCGGGTGTTTGTAAATTGTATTCACAA
>NW_021770136.1:3365-5489 GCF_005508785.2 Acyrthosiphon pisum | reverse complement strand
CGTGGTCATGATGAAAAATCTGATAGTTGCAATCAAGGACTTTTTAAGGAATTAGTAATCTTACTGACAAAATATGATGTTGTTCTTCAAGACCATTTACAAGAGGCTCCAAAAAATGCTTTGTACACAAGTAACAGAATACAGAATGATTTAATAACATCAATTAAAAATGTTATTTTACGAAATATAAAAAACAACCTACAAAATTCGTTCATATCAATAATGGCTGATGAGACTACAGATGTTGGTCATTTTGAACAATTGTCAATTGTTTTTCGATATTTTGATGAAAAAAAAAATAGACCAGTTGAAACTTATATTACATTGAAACGAATGCAATCTGTTACAGCTCAGGCTATTTTTGACTGTCTTCATGATGTATTGATACTTATGGGAAAAGATTGGCATTCAGTTTTATCAGTTTGCTTTGATGGTGCTTCAACTATGGCTGGTAAAATAGGAGGCGTGCAGACAAAATGTAAAGAACAAAATTCAAATATTAAATATATTCACTGTTATGCTCACTGTCTAAACTTAGCACTTGTTGATTCAGTATGTGATAAATCAAAAAATTCCAAAATAAATAAATTAGTATTCAATTTTTTTGGAACTATACAATTTACCTACAATTTTATTGAAAATAGTGCAATGAGGCATGCAATTTTAGAAAAAATATCCAAAGATGTAGGAATTAAGTTACTTACATTAAAGTCGTGTTCTATTACTCGCTGGGCGTGTCGAGCAGAAGCAGTCAAATCAGTGCTTAATAACTATGAAGTTTTGCTTTTAGCCATAGAAGAAATTTGTGAAAGTAGTAGTGTTCCAGAAATGTGTGCAAAAGGAATGGGTTTGAAGTATCAATTAAAAAGTTTTGACTTTATTTTTGGGCTGTATTTATTGAATCCTATATTAAATATAATATTAAAGACAAGTTCTTTATTACAGTCGCCAAACATGGATCTTGTACTAGCAGTAAACAGTGTACAGTCTTTAGTACAAAACTTGATGGCTATGAGGAATAGTGATGAAGAGTTTAGAAATATTTATCAACAGTCAGTAGAACTTTGTCATAAAAATGGTGTACAAGTACCAGAAGTAATAAATAGAAAAGTGTCAACTCGAATAGACAAAACATCAAATAATCAATTTGTTTTTAAAACAAAAAAAAAATGAACTTAAAATAACTGTGTACAACCAATTGTTAGATGAACTCATTTCTGGCATCAACTCGAGGTTTAACCAAGAAATTGTGCAATTAGTTCAAGCTGTAGCAAGTATGATTCGTCTAGACACTACGCCTGTAATGATTTCAATATTATCAAATTTTGCAAATGTCCCGGTAGAGAAATTACAATCTGAGATAAAACTATTAAAATATTTACCAGCTACTGATGGTAAACCAGATAGGTACTAATACTAATAATGAATCTATTCATGCATGGCTTGATTATATGAAAACAAATAATTACATAAAATCATTTAATGGATTTTTCACCGTACTGAAATTATTCAGTATAATACCAGTTACAAGTTGTTCCTGCGAACGGGTATTTTCAAAACTAACAATAGTAAAAAATAAATTAAGGAGTACTATGCAACAAGACCGACTTAATAGTTTATTATTAATGTTTACTGAATCAGAATTAACATCTAGTATTAACATTGACATGGTGATTGACGAATTCAAAATGATGGGAAATAGGAGAATTCATTTATAATTGTTTTTAAATTATACATAATTACACATGTATATTTACATTATATATGCTTTATGAATTAATTTAGTACCTATAAAGAATTTTTGTTTATTAAACCAAGCTTTTTTTTAAAATTTTGGGTAATGTGTTTTGTTCTTTTTATACATAATTATTAATTGTATTTATATCATTTGATGTTAAAGAATTTAAAGTTTTACTTTGTAAAATATGTACTCTTAAAATATATATCTAAAAATTAGCAATATAATACTTGATTTTATGTATGGATATAGATACTACCTACATAGTTTTAATTTACAACAGAATCTACTATGTTGAAGTGTTAGAAAAAAATTGGGGGCACAGTATAAGTATTGGGGCACTAATTGTATCCAGGCTCGACCGGAAGTTGAAGTCTGCGCACGCC
>NW_021770136.1:447-1671 GCF_005508785.2 Acyrthosiphon pisum | reverse complement strand
CCCGTATGAAATGGTATCGCACGTGTGTTTGTCCTCTTATGAAACTCCCGGATTCTTAACTAAACGTATAGCACTTTGATTATCAATGGGTAATACCGGTTGTTTATCACCTGTTGTTGACAAGCTTATTATCAACCGCGTAATCCACAAGATCCCTTTGACAGCTTCGCTGGCCGATATATATTCAGCCTCTGTCAATGATAATGGCACGCAATGTTGCCTTTGCGATGTCCATGAAATTATGCTTGATCCATATCTGAATAGATATCCTGACGTTGAACGTCGTGTCTGAACGTCACCTGCATAATCTGCATCACTAAATATTTCTAATGACAATTGAGTATTATTATTAAAATACAAGCCATAATTAAATGTTCGTTTGACATATCGTATAATCCGTTTTATCAAGTTCCAATGAGCTTTAGTTGGTTTTGCAAAGTAACGACTAGCAAAGTTTACTGCATATGCTATATCTGGTCTTGTTACCTGTGATAAGAACAGTAAGCTACTTTCTGCCTGTCTGTAAGGAATATCTTCACTCAATATTTCCATATCTTCTGTTTGTTCAAATGTATGTGATTTGTCTATCGGAATTGAAAGTTCCTTGGCGTCCAGCATATTAAATTTATTAATTATGCTACTTGCTTGTCTGATTGAATTATGCTTGTCTGATGCACAAATAATGACTCGTTTTCCATTATTTTTATCTGCATACCTAGAAAATATTCTACATTTACCTTTTTAACCTCAAACTCTTTTTCTAGGTTTGTTAACAGTTTATCTATTATATCTTCATTATCCGCCGCGATTAAGCCATCGTCAACAAATATTGCAAGAATAATTTGATTGTTATCAGCTTTGAATACACATGCATCCGCTTCGGTACATTTTAAACCAAATGCATTTAAAAAGTTCTTAAAGCGTATATTCCAACATCTTGGACTTTTTTTCAAGCCATACAAACTTCGCTGAAGCTTACATACTTTATTCGATCCATCTTCGTATCCTGGTGGTTGTACCATGTATATTTCTTCCTGTAGTTCTCCGTACAGAAATGCTGTCTTGATGTCGAATTGTCGTAATATTAATTTTTCCACAGCTGCTACTGCGAATATCGCTCTTATTGATTCGTATCTGACCACTGGCGAAAAATATGTTTCATGGTAATCTATACCGTACTTCTGTGAACAACCTTTAATGACCAATCTGGCTCTTAAATTGATC
>NW_021770136.1:0-397 GCF_005508785.2 Acyrthosiphon pisum | reverse complement strand
TTTCTGGTTTTTGAATATATTCACATATATCTACTTTGTGAAGAGTAAACCCCCCATATCCTGTCGTTATATACATGGCTTGTGGTTTTTTAATGTAATGGTTATGATTTTATTATAATATTATTCTCGATTAATTTTACTGTTCAGTGATTTATATATTTATAGTCTAGTTATTATATATAAAATATTGTATGGGTATTTTACGCTTTTTAGCGCCACTCCTTACTACCTATGTTATTGTGTTCCTTTTACTTGTATCGTTTGAAGGAAACGGATACCATCCGTTACACTAATTAGAAAAAAATAGATTAACTTTTTTAAACTGAGTTAAGTTGATATTTTTTTTCTATATTAACTTTTAACTTATCGAGTTAAATTTATAATTTGTCATCTGTTA
>NW_021770135.1:4114-4347 GCF_005508785.2 Acyrthosiphon pisum | reverse complement strand
GGCGAGTCATGGTGAGATTATTATCTCGGGCATCTTGGAGGCTTTTATTAATTAGAAATAAATAGTTACGAGCATTTTAAAATAATACATTTTATTGATGATTATTATTTGCTTTGCACCTGTTCATGTACCTCAAACAAAAATGCTAATCAGTGGCGTCATTTCAGTTTTCAATAGAGGGGGGCAAAGGTTTTGACCGGCCCGAATGGGTAAAAAAACTACTCGCCTCGATC
>NW_021770135.1:3734-4014 GCF_005508785.2 Acyrthosiphon pisum | reverse complement strand
GCAACCACATATTAACTGCTTATATTTTTTTATGGTACCCTTTTTATCAACTAGGTAACATCATTTTTAAATAAAAGGTAGCAGATATTTTAGAAAAACAATTGTATACCTCAGAGGTATTCAAACTTTTTCATCCCAAGGCTCCTTTGAGTCTTCACAAAATGTTGACGGCTCCCAAATTAAAAATGACTGATAATTTAACTCGCGACTAATACTGCCAAACACGACATACGCATTGATGATTTAACGATGGCAGTTGATGGTATCGCTGTCTCTATTG
>NW_021770135.1:0-3684 GCF_005508785.2 Acyrthosiphon pisum | reverse complement strand
TTTGTTATCAGTGATAATGTGATATAGTAATTATTGATGTGAGTGTTTACACTTTAAAATTTAATTTGGGAAATTGTTTTAAACAGTTATGTAAGTACATTTTTTTTAATCAAGTACGAAATTGTTAAATAATAAATATAATAATAGTTGCATAATATAGTTTTTTAGGGAAGAAACATGGAGAAGACAAAGAGGAGTACTAATTTTTCCTCAGACGAAATAGAGTTGTTGAAAACATTGGTACATAAACGATGGGACAAAATTGAATGCAAAAAATCGGATTCTTTAACATGGAAATAGAAACAATGTAGTTGGGAAGACTTAGCTAAAGAATATAATTCCAACAGTATATCTCTTGAGCACCGTCCAACGAATATATTAAAAAAGAAATGGGATAATATAAAAAAAACGGTAAAACAAAAAGTGACTGCTGAAAAATCCTATATTAAAGGAACTGGTGGTGGACCAGCCAAAAATGTATCGGTTTATAGTGTATCCGAAATGGAAACGCTTGATCAGTGGCGTCATTTCAGTTTTCAATAGAGGGGGGCAAAGGTTTTGACCGGCCCGAATGGGTAAAAAAAACTGCTCGCCTCGATCGCAACCACATATTAACTGCTTATATTTTTTTATGGTACCCTTTTTATCAACTAGGTAACATCATTTTTAAATAAAAGGTAGCAGATATTTTAGAAAAACAATTGTATACCTCAGAGGTATTCAAACTTTTTCATCCCAAGGCTCCTTTGAGTCTTCACAAAATGTTGACGGCTCCCAAATTAAAAATGACTGATAATTTAACTCGCGACTAATACTGCCAAACACGACATACGCATTGATGATTTAACGATGGCAGTTGATGGTATCGCTGTCTCTATTGCGACTTACGCGATCAATTAAAGCTATACTTAGCGAATGATTATAGTAGAGTGTAGACTGTAAACAATCCAACGTTTCCCAACCGGTGTGCCTCAATGATAATAAAAAACGTTTTTCGTAAAAATATTTTAAAATATTTATTGGTTTTCAATTATATGACGTGGCTCCCTTCGATAACTCTCGCGACGCCCCTGGGAGCCGTGACGCACAGTTTGAATACCTCTGGTATACCTATATCAGTTAAAAGTCTACAAACTATTATATGGCAATATTTATATTGAAAAACAATAATATTAGTAGTTTATTATAGGATATCTTCTTTATTTTATTTTTGAAAATATGTATCAACTGCATTATCTATAAATCAATTTTACCCGATTCATCACTATTACCTATAGCCTATATACTCTATTACTCTTATATTGGTATACGATATATTTACAAATTAATATTATCTTAAATAATAATAGGTACCTATATATTTTTTTTTATTGCTTGCTTTCTGGCGCAGTCGCTCAAGTTTTGTCTGTTTATTAAACATACCAGAAATTATTTTCGATTCTTGAGCGGTTTACGGTAATTTTATATTTTTAGCCACACCACCTATTTATTTTTTTTAAGTCATATTTTGCCCAAATTAAAATATTAATGTAAACACGCGTCACGAAAAAAATAAATTTCAGCTAAAGTAACACAATAGGTACCTACACAGAATAGTTGAATCATACACGACTGTTGTTGTTTTTTAGAATTTGTATTAGTTTAAGATTTTAGAAATTAAACTATACTAGATTATGATACTAATTATTATTATTGTTGTCCATACAACATAAACAAACATACATAAATACATACCCAAACATACAATGTGTATGTAGGTACGTCACCGCATACGTCTAAATATAAATATATTCCAACTATCAATTAGTAAAAATGTATCAATGTGACAATAATTTCTTAGTATGTATATATTATATAGTATTTTTTGAAAATATTATAAAATAGGCATGTTTTTGCGCTTATAAAATAGAATAATGGTAAAATGGCAACAACTGGGAACCGGCCCATCGGGCCGCTTTTAAAATCAGACAGGGGCAAATGCCCACCTTGCCCCCCCTCAAATGACGCCACTGATGCAAATACTATAAGTCTCAAGCCCTGTTAATGACTTTAGATTTATTAAAAATGTTGTATGTTATAATCATTTTCAGTTACCTACATTATTGTAGATAAGTATTATTAACTATAAAATATAAATATAGATTAAAGTTTCTATCAATAGTAATGTTACAGGAAAATTTTAAAGAACTCGATTACAAGAAAAATAACTGTAAAAACTAAAAACTATGTACACTGGTTTAAATCAAATACTTTACACTCATAATCTAAAACAGTATAAATGTAAATTAATTGCTAATATAAAACTAGTTTTATCAACTCACCGTAAGATTTTTAGGTAACTGCGTTATGTTAATGGTATTTAAATTATTATAACCAATATTTAACTTTTTGATGTTTAAATTTTCATAGTTTGGTAACTTGGTGATGGAATTATTGCTTAAGTTCAGTTCTGTATATGTAACATTTCTACTTGAAATTATTACTTCCGGTGCCACTATTAAATTTCTATTTGAACAATTCATCAGGGCAGATTTGTCATGAGGACGGTAAGTACACTCACATTCAAAACAGTCAGTCTTGTCTACATCCTCAAAAATGTTCCAGTCACATGTTAAACTTTCGATATTCACATCTGAAAATTCTGTCCCCAAACCATCATTGCAAATCAATTTTTGTTCAATTTGTAAGTACTTGTATACTATTTTTGGCATTTGGTTATGTAAAAATCTTGCATACTCATAATTACGACAATCACAAATGAATTTATCACCAGACAGATTTATTTGTCTATTATTCCAGAAATTGTATGGTGGCGATTGTGCTTTAGCAAATATTTCTAAGTTTGACAAATCAATTACTTCTAATGGATTATTGTTAAGATTAGTTTTTACAATTTCATTTACATACTGTATATCTTGTATTCTGAGTACAGTGAAGTTATTACTTGAAAGATTAATATAAATTAACTTAATCAAATTTACCCAACCAGGATCAATACAATTTATAAAATTGTTTGATAAATCAATAGTTTCAACTTGATCCAAATAATATAATGAGAATACGTTATTTGGGGTCAAGTTACTTATTTTATTATAAGCCAATTTTAATGTTTTTAATTTCGGGACATTTAATGCTTCCCGATTAATATTTGTTATCTTATTTCTTTCCAAATTGAGGTACTTCAAGTTTCTTAAGTGCTTTAAACTGTAGTTATTAATTTTGATTATTAAATTATTGGATAAATCTAAGGTTTCTAGATTTATTAATGGTCCTAGTAACTCATGATTGATATTTTCAATTTGATTTTTAGATAAATCTAACAATTTTAATTTCCTAGCATCCCGAAAAAACATCACTGGTAGTTCTTTCAAACGATTTGAAGCTAAAGATAAATTTGTAATATTTTGTGAATCCCAAATCATATTTTCGGGTACCTTTTCTATGTTTAAAGACGTGAGATAAACATTAAGTAATCTCTCTAAATTTGTTAAAAATCTTTGAGGTATAGTGGTAAAGTTACCATAGTTGAATCTGATTGACACTAAAGAAGTGTTTTTAAATGTTTGGTCAGGCATTGTTACTAAAATATTTTTGTTTAACGATATATTAAAAAGTTGGTTAAGACGTCCAACAGCTAAAGAAGTAATTCTATTGTTGGCTACATCCAAACTATGTAGACTCTGA
>NW_021770134.1:0-2951 GCF_005508785.2 Acyrthosiphon pisum | reverse complement strand
TTGGGCATCCGTAGGTATCTGCCATGCCCGGGTGGGGGATGGCGGCACTTGTTCTCCGGACACCGTGACTTGCTCGAAGAAAAATGCCACCCAGTGGCCGAGGATCGAACAGCGACGGCAGCGCAATTTATTATAATTTATAAGACATGCAGCACATCTTTCAAACTTTTTATAGATATTAGACACTCACCTCTCTCCCCTCTATTCAGTTGACAATTAGTATTTTTTTTTTTATTACTAATTAACTATAAACTTTGGATTTGAGTCAAAAAATTATCCTAAGAATTTCAAGTTGAATAAAAAATTGAAGATTATACATAAGCACAGCACATTTTGATATATATTAAATTAGTGTAAATTATACATATAACAATAAATATGAATATTTTAAACATATTTGAATATTTGATACAGCAAAATTAAAGTTAACAAAGTATAGTGTATTTATACACTTTTTTTGTTTAAAACAATGCAGTTTACAACTTAATATTTTTATATCGGTTTGTGTTTAATTACAAGTAATAACATATACATTTAATTTTATAACAAGAATAAAAAATATCTTAAAATAAAATAACTGTCATAAAATGTACATACTGAAAAAATTATGTAAATATTACATTTTAATATTTGATAAAATAATTAAAACAGGTTATCGGTTATAAAATAAAAGTTATGTTAACTGAACAGAATTTAATTTATCTGGTACTATTATCTTAGGTCTAATTTTGTTTTTCGTCGCTGGTCTATGCGGAAGAGTATATTTCAATTTCTCCCAAAACTAACCATCACCCCATTTAATATAAGTATTCATGGACAGATATGTTTTCTAACTCTGAATCTAAATCTTTGGCTGATATGTGTTTATAAAGTATGATGATTGTACGACTGCGGCGTTCGTTCAGAGCACTGGAATAAGCTGTACTAAACTCTGTACGACCATAAAAACTCTCTAAATAATTTTTTGATAATACAATAATAGTTCTTCAAGATTTTTCAACTGAGCGAGCAATTTGATTAGAAATCTAATCGCCGACTACCCAGTCTCTATAGTGAAGACAAAGTTTAAATGAGCTGCCTCCTTCCAAGTCTGGTACTAAATGCTTTTCAACAATTTCTATGTCTATGTGAGAGAAACTAATAAATGCATCATATTTTTTATCCTGGTCGAGAGATTCTTCAGATATGGGTCATGTTATGTTATGAGAGTACAGCCATATTTTGATTTTAGTCTTGTATTCTTGTTGTTACTATACAACAGTGGCGTCATTTCAGTTTTTATTAGACTAGGGCAACTTTTCACTACTCTTCCGACTCAACATTTTTTCACTCAGATTCTCATAGCATAGTTCCGTAATGGTTAAGGGGGGGGGGGGAGGGGCTGGTGTTGGTAAATGTGCTGACTTAAAGTTGATATAAATATTAGACTGGGGCAACTGCCCCAATTGCCAACCCCCGAATGACTCCACTGCTATAATACAACATCCATAACAAACCTAAACTAAATGCTGAACCCAACACGGCTAAAAACATTAATACAGTGATGTTCATGGCAGTATTTAATTCATCTTGACATACTTCTTTCTCAGTCAGGGTGTATAACAGAGTTGATGACTGATCGCATGTGATATTGAATAAATCAAAAATCTATTTGAAAAAAAAATAAGAATAATATACTAATTATATAATAATATCTCATCAATTTAAACTTTTAAAGAGCTCCAGTATATGTTTCACCTTAGATGAATATTTGTGAATAAAATTGATAGTATTATTAGCATTGCAATCACATATCCATGAATTACTGTTCATTGTTAAGTATTTTAAGTTGGGTAATATATTGTTCAAATTTGTCTCACTAATCATTGTAAGATTATTATGTTCCAAGTGTAATTCCTAAAATAAAACTTGGATTTAAAATACATATATTCATAAAAATCTAAAAAGTAATAAGACCATAGACTTAAAAAGCTATTTTAAGAGAACGGTACATCTCCATGCATTGTCTAACCATCCTACAAACGCAGAACATAAAAAATTGTGTTAAATAATTTATTTAACTCTTTTATGTTTAATACTAGAATGAATTGAATTATCAAATGTTGAAGTAGGAATATAATCTAGTGAGCCTCAAAGGTTATTTTATATTTAAATTTTAAAGTGAGATAAGCATTTTAAAATGTACGATTTATTTAGCTTTAAATTTATCAATTAAAATATAAATAAAAAGACCTATGACCTTCGGTGGATAATATTCTTAGTTCTAAATTACCTACATAATAGGTCATTTCGCTCTCTTATTAAACATGAGTTAAATTATTTATTCAGAACATACAATTGCTAGGTTATGCATTAGTAAGAAGTGGAGACAACACATGCAGGTTACTCTGGTAACCTTTATTTTATAAGTAAAATCTTGGGTTATTATATAGGTTGTGGTGTATTATTAACAATTCTGACTTCTGAGTAAACCTAGACTTACTATAGTTTGTATAGAATTTTTTAAAGCTTCGTGTAACTCATAAAAGTAATATTAAAGACCAGAGCTAGAGACTTATGGCACTAGAAAATTAGGTTAATGAAACATACAGTATAATTATATACCTTTGAAGAAATGTAAAATATGCTCAACAAAGTTTAGGAAAATGAAAACAATTAGGTAGGTGCCTATTGCAAATGTTTACAACCATAAATCAGTATTAAAAATATCTTCGAGTAACTTACAATTAAAACAATATCCAATTGCATTAAGTATTGAACACTTTCATTAAGCCCATACACGAGCAATATTCAATATACCTATATTATTGGTTATATTGAAAGAGGATGCAATACCCGCATGCGTTGACTTTATCTTTGAAATATACAACACAAACAATTTTACGTTCACAATAATCCAATTTAATGTTATTTTTAAAATTTTGGTGAATCGACCTGTTATAAAATGTATA
>NW_021770133.1:8038-18712 GCF_005508785.2 Acyrthosiphon pisum | reverse complement strand
TCAAATTATATAACATATACAAATCTATCAAGTTGTATTTATATAAAAAAAACTATATTTTTAATTATTTTAATTGCTTACAAAAAGTTTAAAAAATGTGTGAAATAAGTTTTAACTCGGCAATTTGAATCGTTAAAAATATATTGAAAAAAGTAATGAATTCATATTAAAGAACCAAAAATGTTATAAAATTAAAAAAATTAAAAGTCGAATTCATTAGTATCTAATTTAAACTCTATGTTTTACAATGAGATAAAAAGAATGGGTTTTCATATAAATTCACAGCCCTAGTAATAAAAAATAAGTTTTTTATGTTCATCAACATATAATATTTATTATGAAAATATATTTAAATTTTAAAGGTTAATACTAAAGAGAATTATAATTTTTACAGTAAGACTACAACTAAATTTACATGTGCCAAGGTTGAATGTCCATCATATTTCACAAGACTAAGAGATCCATGTTATTATCAATATGACAAAGATTCATGCTGTGAGGTTAAAAAATACTGTCGTAAGTAAAGTCGTCCAAATGTTTAAAACTTTCCTAGAGTAACAATAATTAATTATCATTACTTGACAGTCATACAATTATACAATGCGTTATTTTTGTAGTTTCTAATTAAATTAAATATACTAAATAGAATTGATAATTTATAATAATTTGTTTTTTAGCCGAAGAAAAGGCAATTGGTCATGAATGTGTATATGACAATCAGGTTTACAAAAATGGTCAACGATTTTATGTTGGTGATTATTTACAATGTGTTTGCTCACCGGAATTTAATGGTAAATTCTCAATAACTATTTTTATAGAATTTAATACATTTTAATAAATTTATATTTAAATTAAATTATGGATTATGGTCAAGAACATTAAAATGAATGGCAATGACACTAAAAGAATGATTATTGTTTAATTCAATATAATATTCTTTATTATTAAATTATTGGTATTAAAGAGAAAAAATGTACAGAACCAGCATCACAGATACCTTATCCAGTTAACTTTGGAAAGGTTCTTCTTTCTGTTGTGAGTGTGATCAGCTCATATTATGTATGCCCTAGGAGTGTACGACTCGGTTCATTTAAAGTATTCTGTCTGCTCCTTAGTAGAATTAAAATAAAATCGACTAAAATAATTATCAAAACTCAAAGACTAAATCATTAACTTTAAACTAGTAAAAAAAAATTAATAATTTTCTTAGTACTTCAACATTTAAAATTGATCTAGCTTCCTACTTTGGATAAAATAAGTTTTAAAATCATATCAATGTAAAATCAGTTGTTAAATTATATTATATAAATAAACTATTTATTAAATAGGTAGTAAAAAGTCTATAGTAATAGTAATGTACCTAGGTAATTAATAGATATATTGTTCTTAATTCCATTTAGGTACAATTAGTGATAAATCATGTAGAGAAGTTGGTTGTAGTTATGAAATTTTATACATGGAAAACATTTTATCACGAAGCGCTCCTGTGTATTTCGAAAAAGTAGATGGATGTCCTATTGAATGGTTCAATCGTAAGTTATAATTTTCTTTATAATAAATAATTTGTTTGTACAATTGCAGTTTAACAACCATGCGATTTTTTTTGAAACACGTGTATTTCAAAGATTTAGTAGCAACAGTACAAAAATACATTTCCACAAATCATTATTATGGAAGTTATATCCTTCCAAAGATTGCGATTTTACATTTATACTATTGTTCAATACTATATTGTGTATCGCACAGTGGTGTAGTGGAGGGTACTAATTTTATATTTATGCGTGTACCTTTAACGAAAATCGTGGTACGCAGGTTTGGCGTAGCCCCTGAAGTTATTTTTTACAATGATTAACTATTAAGGCGTGATCCATACACTTTTTTAGGACTACCTACATCACTGTTACCGCACTTCTTACGATTTTGTTTTATTTCTTTTCGGAAACCTATGTATATTACAACGAGCGCTAAGGTCGTGTCAGAGTTAAGACCAATGTCGGATGGTACAAAAATAAATTGGTGGAAATTATTATTTTTTAAGTTATTGTATTCCAAATTCATACAACGCTCTTTTTTACCGATCTTCTTGAACTTTTTTGTTTTACCGAACACCCTATTTTTGCAAATTCTTTTTGTTTTAACGTACCTAGTATGTAGCTTAGCATGCTGAAACGATTGTGAAGTTAGAATTAGGCGGTCGAACTTAGTTTTAAAGTTAAATTATTTTATTTGAAATCAGAAATGTATAATACTTAGTATTTTCACATAAATATATGCTTAATAGGTATGCGTACACTAGGTGTGGTCACTCGCCCGTTGCGCTCGCTTGGAGTTATGAATTAAATTTTATTTTTAAAAGCTATTGAAATTTTTTTAACATATTGTGACCTATTCCTAAAAACTATTGATTTCTGTTACCATAATTTTTAAAAAGTTTGTTTAGGTACCTATCTGTTTCAAAAAAAAAAAAAACTGAAAAATTCGTTATAAGCACGGTAAACTATAACTTTATGCACGTAGTAAACTTCGTAAGGCTATAACTTAAGGGAATTAAATACTGTGATTTTCTGTTTTTGTCTAACACATATCTGTGACATATTATTTTAGACGTGTTTTTTGCCAAACATTCTATTGAAGCGATAAGAATTCTGAAAGCAGATTTGAATTTGTCGTCAAGTCTACTTGAAATCGACTTACCCACACGTTTGATATTATCCCCCAAATTTTAAAAATATCATATTAAAAAAGAGCATTTAAAAATGTTCGTATTTTAATTTCTGGATAAGTTAAAATCAAAAATATGGGAAAGTCGATTTCAAATAGACTAGTTTTTAAAATTCTTATCACTTCATTGGATCAATTAGTATGTTAGGCTAGATAAATGTGCTAGACAAAAACAGAAAGTCACGGTATCGATCCCCTTAAAAACTAATGATTTCCTCAAATTTTAACTTTTTATAATACATAGGCTTTCGAAAAAAAAATTCAAAAAATCATGTGGTAGCTAAACTGTAAATTATACCATTGTTTGTATTACAAAATATTATTTTTTATTATATACCTACTTGTATTTTCTAGCTGAATATAATGCTGCAACTGCTGATGAAATAACATCTACTAGCAAGTCTAATGAACACAATTGCAAATATGGGGATTTGAGTATCTCAGTAGGTCAAAATATGACTATTGGCCAACAATCTGACTCAGATACATATAAAACAACATGTTCTTGTAATATCCCTCCGTTAGTTACTTGCATCAAAGTCAGAAAATAGATAATTTAATAATAAAAATATTTTAGAACACGCATGTAGATACTATATAAGTATATAACTATTTACAAAGAACGCGCAAATATAAATAAATGCAATTATAAATACCCAAGTATAATCAGGTATTGTGAACAATTTGTGTGGGTTTGTGTAGACGTGTCAGTGTGTCATGTATAATTATAGTATTATACAATTCAATAAAACTACTTTATTACAAGTATTTGTGTTCTTCTTTCTGTTCACCCTTTGCTCCCAAAGGCCCAACTATAAAGGGACGGACAACACCGTCCTAAACTTTCATATATAGGGCTCTCATGTTCTGCCCTCTACCTCACATTCAGTCCTTTACTAACTACAGCTGTATCATATTTCCTTATAATTCTCTATTCGGTTTATCCATCTCTTCTTTGATTTTTCTCTCCAAGACTCCATTACTTTTCTTCTCAATTTATTTGTCTCCAAGTCACCTCTCCTCATAACATGACCAAACCATCTCAATTCTCAACCTATTTCCCACAAATTATCTTAAATAATTGTATTAAATATAAAAATTATCGATGATGAACAAATAAATAATTATATCACCTATACTAACATATGTACTTAAATGTAGTAATCTTTAGTAAATCTTAAACCTTAATGATTATTATTATTTTTAATAAGTTAATAACTTTTATAATTTGTAAAGACACAGTTTTTTTTCACAAAAAGGCAGTTTTTTTAGTGTAACTAAAAACTAATTGCATTAAATAATTTAAATATTCACCAGATGTTTTATAAATTACCATTTTCTATACACTATTCAAGGTAAGTGACTTTCTACATTTATTTGTCTCCAAGTTACCTCTCCTCATAACATGACCGAACCATCTCAATTCTCAACCTTTTTCACGCAAATTATCTTAAATAATATTGTATTAAATATAAACATTATCGATGATGAACAAATAAATAATTATATCACCTATACCTACTAACATATGTACTTAAATTCAGTTATCTTTAATATTAATCTTGGATCTATTATTATTGACATTTTATGCATTTTCTTTGGCACATAGAATCGAAAAACGTTATGTTACATATTCCCATGGCAACCATTTATATTTTGTTTTGAGATTTCCGTGTGTGTGTCTCCATATTACCATGGCAACCAATTATATATTATTTTGAAATTTCCGATGGAATGTTTTGTATATAAATGATTGCTATGGTGATATGTAAAACATATTATTCATATAAAGTTAGCAATTTTAATGGGCAACGAAGGGAACGGGATCAGATATTTTTATATGCATAGATAGATTATACCTCTGAGCAGAAGATAGGCTTATTTAAAAAGGGAGAGGACCAAAGACCAACCAAAGTATCGATACTTTACTAGTGTCGGTAGTATCGGAACGTCCCTATGTTCAGACTCTTCAGTAGACTACCTAGGTATGTGCTACATATGATAGCAAGGACAGCAAAGACATAAAATGTGGTACTTCATTACAGACTCGTATGCAATATTTTTATGATTATTTTTAGTAAGTTAACTTTTATAGTTTGTAAAGACACAGCGAAGTTATATTGCATGAAATCAACATCATTAGGTGTTTTCTTTTGTAAACAAACAAACCAGCGATATATTTATAGGTATGGTAATTGGTTATTGTTTTGTTTGTTAATTCTTAACTTGGTTTTGTTAACATTAAATTTATGTTTAGTCTTGGGTGGGTTCCAACTTTCTAAGGGGATGTAATAGAAATTTTCAATTTAAAATTTGAGTATGAGACAAAACTGCACCTTGACTTTGGAATACACAAACGTATTAAGTTCACGCATATGTGAATATAGAATATATCAATAGAGCTCTGGATCCGTGCCTGAGTGACATAATAATTAATATTCAGGAGGATATGTATGGCCTATGGTTGTGAGACGCGTTATAGGTACTTCTAGTGTCATTTTTTTTGACCAATCTTAGTGATTAGAAATGGACAAATGGTTACGTGTCAATCAATAATAAATTAGAAAAAAAACTAACAGGTTCTGGTTTTTATTAACACAAACAACTAACAAGTCATCGATATAATATACAACTACCTATAATATATACAATATACATATTTTAGATTCTGAGGCTCTGAGTGGAGCAATAAATGTAGCACGTATTGATTTTTTAATTTGTTTTAGACTCCAAGCGCCGAGCGGAATTAATGTATTTTTTGTCACGCTTGCACCGAAAGTTTGGTTTTCGACCACGGTTGAAGCGTTGGAAAGCAACCTTTTTCCGTCCAGCGGGCGGAAAAGTGTCGGGCGTGTATCCCCTGCACAACCAGAAACTAAAATGTACCTATATCTACCACGGTCCTTACAAAACGTAAGCTTTTGGTTACATCTTAAATTTATAGTATAACCGCCTTGCATGGCGGATAAACATATTTTGTAGAAAAGTCTATAATTGTTGCATAGATCCCTGCATAACCTTTTCCATGAACGCAGGGGCGTGACAAAAAATAGTATGTGTGGCTCACTTCCCGCCCTTGCCACACAATATACTATTACAATGATGTGTGTCTGTCAACATTTTCTAGAAAAAATGCATCGATTTTAACCTTCAGAATTTTTATGTTGGGAAAGTGGATCAAGTTGGTACTTTTGAGAGATTCACTGTCATTTTCTAAGGCGTCCGGACCAAAAAATAAAAACATAAAAAAACTGCGATTTTTGCAAATAATCAGTTTTTCACAAAATTGATTTACTTTTTTCGGTGTAACTAAAAACTAATTAGCTTAAATTCTTTAAATATTTACCAGATGTTCAAATTACCATTTTATATACACCATTCAATTTCAATTTGATTCATTTTGAGCTATTTATATAGCGGGTGTAACAGGAAGACCTGACAGCAGTAGCGCCAATAGTGGGGGGGAGGCTTAGCCCCCTCAAAAATTATATAGTTTACCATTCTTAAAAGTATATACCTATAAATTATAATTTTAAAAAAATGTTATGGGCCTTGAGCCCCCCTAGACATTTTCCCTATTTGCGCCACTGCACTGCCTGACAGATAAAATAGCAATTGTTCTGAACAATATTTAAAAAATTTTTTATATATATAATTTATACAATTACAGCGCTACACGTATAATATAAAAAAAACTGTATTTTTTCATACTGAAAATAAAAATATGATTTAAATTTGTTGTGTGCTTCATCAACTATTGGGACGGTAAATATTCTACGATTTTCTTCAACAGCTCAAGTTTTTAGGTGGAAAATTGAATCAACTTTGGGGGGGGGGGGGGTAAAAAGTAAAGAATTTCCAATAGTTTTCAAAAGCGTCAGGAAAAACAAACAACCAACTTAGGAAAAATTGAGATTTTTACGCAAAACCGACCAGTTTTCGAAAAAAAAATTATCGATTTTGTTTTAAAGTGTAACTTTAAAAAAATAACTGTAGGTATATAGATGAAATGTTCACTGAATGTTAATATAAGAAATTTATATACTCCACGATAGAAGGAACTTGTTTCGCGATGTAACTGATGGCGTTTAAGGACGTGGTCACTATTTTCCCTAATCAAACATTGAAACATTGTTTGTAGTTGTAGTGCTACACTACGGTGCCGCCTGGAATGTTTGAGTGAAGAAAATAGTACCCCAGGTCGTTAAATGCCGTCAGTTACATCGCGAAACTAATTACTTCTCTCGTGGAACTGAGTATACATTTTCGAAATATGGTGACTCTTTTTGAGATGTTTGTAGGCATTAAAAAATTTCAAATTTTATTAGTTTTTTTTTAAAAATATTGTCAATACGGCTATTACTATTGCTCCCAACCATAATATTATAATCTCTATAGTACCGGCCTGTATATATTTCTATTCAAATTTTCCACTGGAAATCTTTTGTACCATGATATAAATAAATTGTATAATCGTAGGCAATTAAATACATAAGTGTGCAGTGTTATTTTTTTTTAAATTTTTAAATTTTGTATGTAAAATGTGTTTTATTCAATAAACTAGCTGATCCCGTGCATAACGTTGCCCGTTAAATATACCAACTCTATAAAATCCAATATCTGATCAGTTGGTTATTTAATATTCGGTCTATGGTGTTCAAAATTTATCTTAACTTTTCTGTTGCCCGGAATAAAAATTCTGATTCGTAGCTGTACATTATCAGGCTGCAGGCACTCTACCTGCTATATAGATCGCGGACCTCGTGCTGTTTGTACGTAAGTGTATGATTTAAGTCTAAAGTATCAAAGTTTGTCGTTTTTACTTATAATTCCACCTACGGTGGATTAATATAATTAAATTAATTAATATAATATAATCAATTAATACAAAATCCTATCCTATAACCGTACTAAAATCCGATGAAGATAAAAAAAAACAAATTTAACCATTTTTTAATTAGTCTATCTTCTTGCCAGAGGTCTAATCTAAACACAAACATTCATTCATATATATATAGGTATAATATGATCCCGTGCACTTCTTTGCCCGTTGAAATAATAAGTTTTATTTTATAATATAACGGTTACCATAACAGCAATTTTAAAACAATAAATCTCAAAATTAGCCTATCTTCTGCCCAATTTATCTCTGTACCAAATGATCCCGTGCACGTCCTTGCCCGGCAACCGGTTATTATTATTATAATAGCTTCAAAACCCATGGTAACCATGGCTACCAAAGGACACACACAAACATTCTATATCTCCTCCTGGGGTTGGTTGCCATGGTAATATGGGGACACACACACATACATTCATTTTTATATATATAGATTGGATATTTTTGCATATTTTCCAAATTTTCACTGCATATTTTCAAGTTCCTAGCCTTGGTTATTATTTATTATTTAAATTAAAAAATATGTTTAGGCACTTACATTAATCAAAAATATAGATAGGTGCCTATTTGTATACATTTTAAATAATTGTATGCTGTATAATAACATTTATACAACAATTTGGTACAATTAGCCATTGCCTATTTGTCCACTGTATGATATTTATTTCTAATTTTATATTATATTTAATAAATATTGTGTAAAATTATTTAGGAGACCAAACCCGTTACAATAATAGCAGCATTTCTTATAAATAGTACAATATTCAATATACCTACATAATAATATGTAGACGGTATATTATTATCTAATGCGTTTTTTTTTATTTATTATCAATAGAATAATGTGATTTGACCTATGTAATATAAAATTTAATTAAGATACCAAATACACGTTTTATTACTAGTAAATTGGTAGTTAGATAGTGTACTAGTGTACAGATTATTAAGGTTGTAGGTACAACAATGCATCCGCGTACAACAGAAGCACAAAGTATATTAATATTATCATTGATGGCATTTTTACAAATTAAATACAAAATTCGAATGTAAATAGTTTTTTAATTATTAACCCATAACTATGAATGATACGTCAAAATTCATTAAAAAAAAATCCTATATGAATCATATTTCAAAAGTATAGGTTCCTATTTGAATTTTAAAAGATAACCCTAAAATCTCCTCTTTTTAATTAATAAAAAAAATATTTAATATCAAATTAGTTTAGAGTATATGATTCAAAGAGGTTTTCACATAGATCGTTTTTTCCTAATTTAAGTATATCATGCTGAAATCTGCTGTCACATGAAATTTGGAACACGCTGTATAATATGTAGGTAGGGACGAGTATCTACTTGTATTATACCATACACGCCCATTTATAATTTTATGCATAAATAATATATTTGTAACTTATAACATGACATTCAATCAGTACATGGTCAATGGTCATTTGTATAAAACTGATTTGGTACCTACATAATATGAAAACAACATCTGAACAATAGACCTTAGTAAGACCTAGGCTATAAGATCTCCCGTAGGTGATAGGTCCATCATACTGTTAGTTTTAACGTTCTGCAATACACTTCATAATATTACAATTAAAATGATTAAAACTAAAACTCAGACATTTCTTTTAAAACTTGGTTTAATATTTTTGTACTTGAATTATACGAATGGTAAAAAAAAATTATTAATTACGAAATAGTGAATATTGTGTATTAATGTAGGTAGTTATATGTACCTATATATAAATAGACAATATACCTACCTTTAACAATAGTACAACATATCGTAGGTATTTATCATACATAATTTATTACATATTTTTTTTGTTTAAGGTTGTGTCAGTAATAAAAAACTGTATACTGAAATTGGATGTAAACCTATTTACGGTAATGATTCAAATTCTTGTCCAGTGGCATATGATTGTGGTAAATTGTTATGCAGAATCATAAAATAAAATTAATAGTATTGTAATATTTAAATCTAATTTTTGTATAGATAAAGTGTTTTCAAGACCAATTAACAAGTGTTATCTGAATGGAAATGTTTACGAGCCAGTTGATAGACTTTCTAAAACTGACTCAGCATTGAACCCATGTTTTGCCGCCTGCTTTTGCGATCAGAAGACATATGATAAGTATGATCGCATTTATATTATGTATTTAAGTATTTAACTATGTCATATTTATTTTCTTTAAAAAAAATTATAATTTAATAATACCTTACCTACTAAAAAACTTTATCATTTAAGGTAATAGCTGAAAGGTTTCAAGTTTTTACCATAGGTAGTATAATTTAAATTTTAAATATTGTGTATGCCTACTAAATCGTAATAAATAGCCAAGATAGTCGAATCCCACTTAGTAGGTAGGTACCGTAAGAGTAAAAGCTAAAAGGTAAGCTCTAAAAAAAAATAGCCGAATTGCACTTGGGTTCAAAAAAAGTAATGGTCGAACTGCACTGCACTCGTTCAAAAATGAATTTAGGAGTTAACATTTAAGGTCACTATGGACGTTCACGTTTATTATTATAATAATATTTGATGATCTAATATATGTACATATAATATTATATTAACATAATGGACAATGGTATAGATTAAAATCATTGTCAGTCCTAAGCCTTTAAATGGGGAGGGAAATTAGTGTTTTATAAACGTTTAACACCTTCAAATGTATGATATATTTGTTGGAATACCTTTTTTGATCCCAAGTGCAATTTGACCACTACCTGCTTTTTACCCGAGTGCAGCTCGACCATTATCTTTTTAATTTTTTAAACCTAAGTTCGACTAAAATAAGTGCAAAATACAAAAATAACAAGATAAATTATAAGACTAAAACAGGTACCAAATTTTTATTTTTTGAAAACCGAAACGAATTTGAAACCGAAATTTTAGTTTTTCTGGGAACCGAACAGTAACCGGGACCGTAAAAATCATCAAGGTTCAATGCTAAAATATATATGAACTATAAGTAACTATAGGTACCATTTAATATTAGATTAAATCAAATTTAAAAAAATTAGAGACTACTGACTAGAGTAGT
>NW_021770133.1:4513-7938 GCF_005508785.2 Acyrthosiphon pisum | reverse complement strand
AAAATCGATCTTTTTTTTTTCGAAAACTAGCCGGTTTTTGCGTAAAAATCTAAAATTTTTTCCTAAGTTAGTTATTTATTTTTTCCTGACGCTTTTTGAAAACTATTGGGAATTTTGAAATATTGACCCCCCCCCAAAGTTTATTCAGTTTTCTACCTAAAAGCATGCAGTTGAACTGTTGAAGAAAATCGAAGAATTTTTTACTGCCCCAAAAGTTGATAAAGGACACAAAAAATTGAATCAATTTTTTTATTTTCAGTATGAAAAAATACAGTTTTTTTTATGTTATACGTGTAGCGCAGGTAATTGTAAATTATATATAAAAAAGAAAATTATTATATATTGATAAGAACAAATGCTATTTTATCTGTCAGGTCTTACCGTTACACCTGCTATATAAGTAGCTCAAAATAAGTCAGAATATTTTAAAATTTAATGGTGTATAGAAAATGGTAATTTATAAAACATCTGGTGAATATTTAAATTATTTAAGGTAATTAGTTTTTAATCACACCAAAAAAACTGTTTGTGAAAAAAAAACTGTGTCTTTACAAATTATAAAAGTTATTAACTTACTAAAAATAATAATAATCATTAAGGTCTAAGATTTATTAAAGATTACTAAATTTAAGTACATAATATGTTAGTATAGGTGATATAATTATTTATTTGTTTATCATCGATAATTTTTATATTTAATAAAATTATTTAAGATAATTTTCGGGAAATAGGTTGAGAATTGAGATGGTTCGGTTATGTTATGAGGAGAGGTGACTTGGAGACAAATAAATTGAGAAGAAAAGTAATGGAGTCTAAGAGAGAAAAACCAAAGAAGAGATGGATAAACAGAATAGAGAATTATAAGGAAATATGATACAGCTGTGGTTAGTAAAGGACTAAATGAGAGGTGGAGGGCAGAACATGAGAGCCCTATATATGAAGGTTTAGGACGATGTTGTCCGTCCCTTTATAGTTGGGCCTTTGGGAGCAAAGGGTGAACAGAAAGAAGAACACAAATATTTGTAATAAAGTAGTTTTATTGAATTGTATAATACTATAATTATACATGACACACTGACACGTCTACACAAACCCACACAAATTGTTCACAATACCTGATTATACTTGGGTATTTATAATTGCATTTATTTATATTTGCGCGTTCTTTGTAAATAGTTATATACTTATATAGTATCTACATGCGTGTTCTAAAATATTTTTATTATTAAATTATCTATTTTCTGACTTTGATGCAAGTAACTAACGGAGGGATATTACAAGAACATGTTGTTTTATATGTATCTGAGTCAGATTGTTGGCCAATAGTCATATTTTGACCTACTGAGATACTCAAATCCCCATATTTGCAATTGTGTTCATTAGACTTGCTAGTAGATGTGATTTCATCAGCAATAGTTGCAGCATCGTATTTAGCTATAAAATACAAGTAAGTATAATATAATAAAAAATAATATTTTGTAATACAAACAATGGTATAATTGCAGTTTAGCTACCACGCGAATTTTCGGGTATTTTTTTTCGAAAGCCTGTGTATTACAACGAGTTGAAAAGGATGGTGCAAAAATAAATAGGCGGAAATCATTATAATACTATAGTTTTAAGTTATAGCCTTACGAAGTTTGCAATTTTTGGTATTTTACGCACGCGCATAAAGTTATGGTGTACCGTGCTTATAACGAATTTTTAAATTTTTTTTTTTTGAAATCTAGTTAAACATACTTTTTAAAAATTATGGTACAAAATATTAATTACCGGAAATCAATAGTTTTTAGGAATGCCCGAATACGTCATAAGGTTAAAACAATATTTCACTAGCTATTAAAAATAAAATTTGATTTTAAACTCCGAACAGGTTGTGTGGCCAACTTGTTAGGTCTGTGAAGTAGGCCACACAAAGTGAACTTTTTAGCTCCAAATTTTGTCAAAAGTTTGTAAGTTTAAGTAATCATAATTTGGTAATTTGTGGGTACCTACAGCCGTTTCGAATTTTCTTCAAAAGTTTAAATCACTGTTAATTTCTACGAAACTTTTTTTAATAATTTAACTTACCTACAAATTTTAAATTCGTGCATACAAGTGCTTAAAAATTGCGCAGGACAATTTGGACCAGTCAAAGTTCAAAAAGCTCGATAAAGAAAAAATTATTTTTAAGGATAATTAAGGGAGGGATGACTAACAAATTTTAAATTCGTGCTTACAAATACTTACAAAATGGTCAACGAAATTTTGCATAGTCAAATACTTTGATATGCCAAAACAGCCAGGTTTCGCGAAAGTTAACCATTATTAAAGCTTTTGAAGATAATTCGAAACGGCTGTATAATTATCAAATTGTGCTTCATAGGCGCAATTTCACTTTTGACTTGGGGGGCTAATATATTAAAGCAGCAGACCATTGCATATAGCATTTCAAATTGTCCTATGTCCTATGTTTTTGGGGGCTACGCTAGTTTGTTGGCTTTAAATTTTTCACATTGTGCGACCAACTTAGCGTACCTGGGCGAGTGACCACGTCGGGCGTACATGATATTCTATATGATTTATATGAAAATACTGTAAATTTCTGATTTCAAAAAACTATAACTTTAAAACTAAGTCCGACCGCTAAATCCTAACTTCACATACATAGGTATAGGTTTCCGAAAAGAAATAAAACAAAATCGTAATAAGTGCGGTACGCCGGTACACAATAGTATTGAGCGCATGCGTATAAATATAAAATCACAATATTTGAAAGGATAGATTTAACTTCCAAATAATGATTTGTGGAAATGTATTTTTGTACTGTTGCTATTAAATCTTTGAATATACACAAGTTTCAAAAAAATCGCGTGGTTGTTAAACTGCAATTGTTCCCAAACAAATGAATTACCTATTATGTAGACAATTGTAACTTACGATTAAACCATTGAATAGGGCATCCATCTACTTTTTTTAAATACACAGGAGCACTTCGTGATAAAATGTTTTCCATGTATAAAATTTCATAACTACAACCAACTTCTCTACATGATTTATCACTAATTGTACCTAAATGAAATTAAGAACAATATATCTATTAATTACCTAGGTACATTACTATTACTATAGTCTATATTAAACATTTACTACCTATTTAATAAATAGTTTATTTATATAATATAATTTAACAACTTATTTTACATTGATATGATTTTAAAACTTATTTTATCCAAAGTAGCTAGGAAGCTAGATCAATTTCAAATGTTGAAGTACCGAGAAAATTATTTTTTTTTTTAATTAGGTAAAGTTAATGATTTAGTCTTCGAGTTTTGATAATTTTTTTAGTTAATTTTATTTTAATTCTACTGAGGAGCAGACAGTATACTTTAAATGAACCGAGTCTTACACTCCTAGGACATACATAATATGAGCTGATCACTCTT
>NW_021770133.1:1604-4463 GCF_005508785.2 Acyrthosiphon pisum | reverse complement strand
TAAAGTTAATGATTTAGTCTTCGAGTTTTGATAATTTTTTTAGTTAATTTTATTTTAATTCTACTGAGGAGCAGACAGTATACTTTAAATGAACCGAGTCTTACACCTAGGACATACATAATATGAGCTGATCACTCTACCCACAGCAGAAAGTTAACTGGATAAGATGTCTGTGATGCTAGTGCCGTACATTTTTTCTCTTTAATAACAATAATTTAATAATAAGGAATATTGTATTGAATTAAACAATAATTATTCTTTTAGTGTCTTTGCCATTTATTTTAATGTTTCTGATCATTTAAATTAAAGCATTTGCATGTTTTAATTCAAATCAATTCATAAATTAAATTTAATATCAACTATAGGTTATACACTATATTCGTATGGTTGTAACATCTATCAAATGTATTAAAATGTGTTAAATTCTATAAAAATATTTATTTAGTATTTACCATTATATTCCGGTGAGCAAACACACCGTAAATAATCGCCAACATAAAATCGTTGACCATTTTTGTAAACCTTATTGTCATGTACACATTCATGATCAATTGCCTTTTCTTCGGCTAAAAATCAAATTATTATAAATTATAAATTATGTTCTATTACATTTTTATAATATAATATTTAAATAGTTTATTAAATTTATTTAGAAACTACAAAAAATAAAAAGAACGCATTGTATGACTGCCAAGTAATGATAATCAATTATTAAGTAACTCCAGGAAAGTTTTAAGCATTTGTGACAACTTACGACAGTGTTTTTTAACCTCACAGCATGAGTCTCTGTTATATTGATAATAACATGGATCTCTTAGTCTGTTGAACTTTGATGGACATTCAACCTTGGCACATTTAAATTTAGTTGTAGTCTTACTGTAAATATTTTAATTCACTTAAGTATTCATTTTTAAAAAGTAAAAATTTGTAATCTTTAAAATTTAAATATATTTTCAAAACAATTATAACATGATGATGAATATAAAAAACATATTTGTTATTACTAAGGCTGTGAATTTATAGGAAAATGCATTCTTTTTCGTTTATTGTAAAACATAACTTTTTTTAATACAGAGTTTAAATTAGGTAGGCACTAATGAATTTAATTGAATTTTTTTTAAATTTTATAACATTTTTTAGCCTATTTATATGAATTCATTACTTTTTCAATATTTTTTCAACGATTCAAATTGCCGAGTTAAAACTTTTTAAACACACTTTATGATTTTTAAATTTTTAAATTTTAAATTTGGTAGGTACTAATGAATTCAATTGAATTTTTTTTAAATTTTATAACATTTTTTAGCCTATTTATATGAATTCATTTCTTTTTCAATATTTTTTCAACGATTCAAATTGCCGAGTTAAAACTTTTTAAACACAGTTTATGATTTTTAAATTTTTTGCAAACAAGTAAAAATAAATAAAAAAATATAGTTTTTTTTTATCTAAATATAACTTTATGGATTTATATGTTATATAATTTAATTTTTAGTGCATTTTGTGAAATTTTATAATTATTTTTAAAAGATATTTACTCCATTAAATTCACAGTCATAGTTATTTTAATATTAGCTTGGCTTTTTTAATATGTTAACGTAAATATATAGGTAATATCTAAGTAATATAACAGACTATATCTTATTAGTTATATTAGAGTAAACCTTATTTCATATATCCTACTACTCTAGTCAGTAGGTAGTCTCTAATTTTTTTAAATTTTGATTTAATCTAATATTAAATGGTACCTATAGTTACTTATAGTTCATATATATTTTAGCATTGAACCTTGATGATTTTTACAGTCCCGGTTACAGTTCGGTTCCCAGAAAAACTAAAATTTCAGTTTCAAATTCGGTAAAGTTAATGATTTAGTCTTCGAGTTTTGATAATTTTTTTAGTTAATTTTATTTTAATTCTACTGAGGAGCAGACAGTATACTTTAAATGAACCGAGTCTTACACCTAGGACATACATAATATGAGCTGATCACTCTACCCACAGCAGAAAGTTAACTGGATAAGATGTCTGTGATGCTAGTGCCGTACATTTTTTCTCTTTAATAACAATAATTTAATAATAAGGAATATTGTATTGAATTAAACAATAATTATTCTTTTAGTGTCTTTGCCATTTATTTTAATGTTTCTGATCATTTAAATTAAAGCATTTGCATGTTTTAATTAAAATCAATTCATAAATTAAATTTAATATCAACTATAGGTTATACACTATATTCGTATGGTTGTAACATCTATCAAATGTATTAAAATGTGTTAAATTCTATAAAAATATTTATTTAGTATTTACCATTATATTCCGGTGAGCAAACACACCGTAAATAATCGCCAACATAAAATCGTTGACCATTTTTGTAAACCTTATTGTCATGTACACATTCATGATCAATTGCCTTTTCTTCGGCTAAAAATCAAATTATTATAAATTATAAATTATGTTCTATTACATTTTTATAATATTTAAATACTTTATTAAATTTATTTAGAAACTACAAAAAATAAAAAGAACGCATAGTATGACTGCCAAGTAATGATAATCAATTATTAAGTAACTCCAGGAAAGTTTTAAGCATTTGGACAACTTACGACAGTGTTTTTTAACCTCACAGCATGAGTCTCTGTTATATTGATAATAACATGGATCTCTTAGTCTGTTGAACTTTGATGGACATTCAACCTTGGCACATTTAAATTTAGTTGTAGTCTTACTGTAAATATTTTAATTCACTTAAGTATTCATTTTTAAAAAGTAAAAATTTGTAATCTTTAAAATTTAAATATATTTTCAAAACAATTATAACATGATGATGAATATAAAAAACATATTTGTTATTACTAA
>NW_021770133.1:0-1554 GCF_005508785.2 Acyrthosiphon pisum | reverse complement strand
TAGTTAGAGTAATGGGAGTCATCGATTTAAGTACATCTATATAACGTTCTTTCAAGGAAAATATTGCATCATATCGAGCTTCCCACCTAGTAGGGCACACTTTTTTTAGATCTTTTGTACGGATTTTAATAGAAATATCATGTCCAAATGCTAAAAGAGCCCATCTTGGCGCACTACTAGCAAAAAAATTAAAAATTGCTTGAACTGTGTCAAAAAAATTCAATACTTTACTATGACATTTAGCTGCATCAGATATTACTAAATTAAGATTGTGACTACAACAATGAATATATGAAGCTGACGGAACAAGTTCTTTTATTATAATATATTATTAAATATTGATAGTTAATTTAAAAAATATAGGACTTCGATCTGAGGCCCCTAATATAACCTCAGTCTTGAGGCCCCGGTGCATTGCACCCCCTGCACCCCCTCTAAATCCGGCACTGACATTACTCACTAAATTAAAATTGATAAAATAACATTAAAGTGGGTAAGTGGATGTCACTCTGCTGTACAGTAGGTTACCAGTGGGTCACTGTAATGAATGGTAAATTTGAATTCAATATAAAATCATTGTATACAAAAAATAATTCGGAGCGAAGACAGTCTGTCAGCCTAAATAGTACTATATAAGTACTTATATTTTAAGGTATTATAGTAATTTTAGTATTAGGCATTTATTTATTTAGCATTAGTATATTTTAGTATCTGTTACAGTAGGTTATATTCATTTTTGCCAAAAAAAAATACATTTGAAAATGTCATAGTATGTAATATGTATAAAATACAGTGTGATCACGATTTAAGGTAACACTAAATATTATGTCAGGTGGATGACCTTGTATTACAATGGGGTTGTAGGGAGTTGTTGGGAGTACTTGAATTATACATATCTATATCTCTACTACTATATAAGATGAGATCGCTTTTTTTTGTTCGGGATAAACTCCGAAACTACTTATTCAAATCGTGCAGTTTTTATTTAATTAAAGAGGACATCACAGAGAAGGTTTTAGGGATAAATTTTAGTCTGATAAAGTTAATCAATAATTAGTTATTATTAATTAAAATAAACGTATAAATTGTATACCTATATACAATATTATTAAACATATTGTGCGGCCCGCGGGTTTCCACTTTCCAGCTACCTGTAACCTGACCTTTTTTCTTTTGGGTGTGTTTTATCGGCGAGCAGATATGAATAATTGTTCCGAAAAGTAAAATTCAACAATCTATCTATATTCTATATTATACTATATTATTATGTATCTATCTATAAATATAAATTAAATATATATTCCTTTGGACGCGGCATCGCGCGTGAACAGCTGAACCGATTTCGTTAATTCTTTTTTTGTTGTACTGACAATTGGAGAAGGTTCTTAACTCTGAAGTAAGATCATTTTAAGAAAATCCACCTGATAAGTAGGAAATCTGGATGTAGGTGTCATCTATCCAATATGAAAAGAAACTAAATAATAATGTATTTTTGTTTATTGTAAGGTTGCTATTGCCTATTGGTCATGATTAAATAATGAAAATAATTTTTTT
>NW_021770132.1:268302-269088 GCF_005508785.2 Acyrthosiphon pisum | reverse complement strand
GTTCGTGAAGTTGGCCCGCCTAAATACTTCCCATTTTTTTAAAATCTATGCCATTATTTTACAAGTTATTTGCAAGTATTTGCATGTCTATTTTTAGAATTTGCAAGTCCAAACTTTCATCGTAAAACCAAAAAATGTAAAGATGGGCCAACTTCACGTAGCCCACCCACTTTGATCTAGAACTTCGAAATCGGTATCAAACGAAAGCTAATGATTAGCAAGTATTTGAAAATCCCTTTTTGAAATTTGCAAGTCCTTAAGGCGGCCGCTATAATCTTTTGAACTTGTGAAGTTGGCCCACCCACTTTGACCTAGAACTTTGAAACCAGCACCAAACGAAAGCTAATGATTAGCTGGAATTTGAAAGTCTGTTTTTAGAATTTGCAAGTTCCCTATACGGCCGCTATGAGCTTTGAAGTTTGGAAGTTGGCCCACCCAAGTTGTCCCAGAACTTCCAAATAGGTATCAAACGAAAGCTTATGACTAGCAAGTATTTGCAAGTCCAGTTTTAGAATTTGCAAGTAACTCGGACGGCCAGTAAAGGCTTTCAAAGTTTGGTAGTTAGCCCACCCAAGTTGTTCTAAAACTTTGTAAATGGCACCGAACAATAGCTTTTAATTTGCAAGTATTTGCAAGTCCCTACTTATAATTTGCAAGTCATTCAGGTGGTCGCTATGAAATGGCTTCTTTTTTTTGAAGTTTTGCAGTTGTCATTTTTTATTCAAATTAGTTTTTTATTTTTATCGGTATTAATAAATCCATATATAATATATAAATTTTCTGTTA
>NW_021770132.1:264948-265814 GCF_005508785.2 Acyrthosiphon pisum | reverse complement strand
CACTGCCTATAGCCTACGTGTTTTAGTGTTTAAGAAGTGTTTAGGCAAGAAAAAGCAGACGTTCTATTATTGTACGTTGGGTATACCGTATACGTATTTAGTTGAGCCACATTAATGGGGACAAGGAAAACATAACTCAATAATTGCTTATATTATCACCATGTTTTACATTTTAATATTTTGAATTATTTAAATGCCTTTGGTCTTTATTATTCAAACGACCTAAAATAGTTGTATATATATTTTTATATGAGTAACAACTATATTTTAATAATATAAGTATTATAGTACGTATAATTGTATAATAATATACCAAGTATAAGTGGTTATTGCCCTACAGGCTCAACTAAATTCTTAAACTATAAGTCGTATAGTTTCAGACGGTTAAGATATCAGATGTCGTTGTAGTAGTTGTCTATTCATAATTGGACAACCAATGGATTGACTTGGTGATCTAGCGTGCCCAAAATCATACCTTTCTATTTTCAGAAGATTAATTTTTCGAACAAACCAAATATTACTTATTATGATATGAATATAGACAAGTAATAAAAATAAAAGTTGTGTACAAAATATGCAAGCCCGGATTGAGGGGGGGTCCAGGGGCCTCGATAGTTAGAATTTATTTAGGGGCCTCAGATTTGTCCATCACTTTCTTCATTATAGGCTATAACACTGCACAAATCACCTAAAAAAATCAATGATTATTTAGCGAGTAAAAAAGCTTGTAGATTATTATTTATAAATAAAGTGATACATTATTCATTATTTATTGCTATGTAACTTGTGAGTATGATACATATATATAATATAGGTACGTGTCTCTTTCACCGAGCTTTACGCTCCTAATTCCGAGAAGTGACTGA
>NW_021770132.1:263604-264848 GCF_005508785.2 Acyrthosiphon pisum | reverse complement strand
GTTGCAATTCTGTATCTAACATAACGAACGTAGATACGAAAAACAATAATGTGTTTTTCCAACGAGTCATTTTGAAATACTTCAAGGCTTCAAATAATAAGTTATTTAGGTGATAATTAATTGTTTTGCGCAAAATACGGGATTATCAACAAAATTCGTTATCGAATGATTTCAGTTTAACCTTGGAAGGTATCTATATAGAAATAGGCTTAAGTAATACGTATGACCAAAACGTCCAAAACTTCGAAATCAATTATATGAATAAATTATTACATTAATATGAAAAACCATAGTAAACAATAAATTGACGTCCAAGAACTTGGCCCACCCACGTTAACCAATACACATAAAAAGTATGCAAAAAAATAGCGAATAATTAGCAAGTAATAGCAAGTTGGTTTTCAAAATTAGCAAGTTATTTTCACATTTTATATGATCAATTTTTAATTAGGTGTGCCAAGTTCAGGTAGCCCACCCAATTTATCCAATCCGCATTGAATTAGATTCATAGTTATATATAGATTCATAGTTATACGCATTACCAGTGGCGTATCGAATCATGTTTTTCAGAAGCAATTGCTTCTGGTTTCTGTGGGGTGGTGGTGGGTCATAACCTCATAAAGCCCATATACACGGTCAGTCTTTGAACTTTATTTTGGGTGCTACTCCAACCCCCTATTTGAGCATATGAGTATCGTATACATCAGTTGGAGTAGGGTGGGGTAGGTCATAAATAATTTGTTTGCTTCCATATGATTTAAAGTTCGCTACGCCACTGCGCATTACATTCAATAGTTCATTAGTCAATGTTTTTAAGACGTCACCAATTTGACGTATGCATTTCGAAAATAATTATAGATATTTGCAATAGAGCTTGTAATAATAAACCGACAAAATTCTATGCTGTGAATAATACGAGTAACATAAATATTAAATTAAATTAACATAAATTATTATTATAATTATTATATTTTACTATGTATGTTATTTTTCTAAAAAAACTGATTATTTATACACGTGAAAATAATATTATACAAATTACCTATATGATATTATATTTAAAAAAAAAAAAAACATATTTATACAATTTAGGTATAGGTATATGTTTTCAATCAGTATTTTATAAATAAAACTATAACTATCCCAACTCTCAACATTACAATATATAATATTACTATAACTTTTTTTAAATTGATTTACGGTAATCGCTAAATCTAAATAGTCTATATAGTCTATCTGTTTGA
>NW_021770132.1:262097-263504 GCF_005508785.2 Acyrthosiphon pisum | reverse complement strand
TCAGTTGAAAAATATTAAAAATACATAGGCACAATTTTTTTTTATAAGCATTTAAAGATCAAATTTGGACAAAATTTATCAAATTTTAATTTGAAAAATTATTTTGTAGTTAAAAATTTATAAAATGTTCAATTTTTGTATCTAAGAATTGAAAATTTAAAACAAGATTCCACGTAAGTAATTAATACTGTTACCAAAAAATCTAAAAAATACATTTACGCAGTTTATTTTTATAGTCATTTTAAGTACAAATTTGGACGAAATTACATATTAAAAACCTAGGATAACTATTTTAGTTATTTTGTTGTGATTGTATAATATTATTCGTGGGTACTTGAAACTTCTAAAGTATACTATTATATATCTATGATAGTACCACGGTTTTTTGTTGATGTATAACGCGTTATAAGTACCTAATAAATATTATGATATGATTAATTTGGAATTTATTATAGGTACCTAATATAATATTATGTCTTATACCTAGACTAACATACCGTCTCCGCTCAGAATCGTTTTTCTTATACAATGATATATCATTGAATTCAAATTTAATACCATCCATTATACAGTGACCCACTTGTAACCTACTGTACAGCAGAGCGAAATCCACTTACCCACCTTTTTTTTTTTCGTATGCCGACTTTAAAATATTTGAATCACTCGCGAATCACGATTATTTTTGAAATTCGAACAAAAAATACAGACTACAAGACAGTCGTACAGAATTCTATTCATACAATTTAATATAAAATCACCATGGATAAGTGTATTCTTTTCAGTGAAACATCCAAAGTATCGCCTCGCCACATAACGTACATTTTTTTTTTTTAAAACAAATTATCAAATATTGTAAATTTCGACAGATTGTAGGAATATGTTTATACGTGTTTATATGACATGACTATATTATCTAGACTCATATCTAGGAACTAGGATATTATTATTATTATTATTAATATTTAGTTGTTTACACAGAATATAATATGGGCATTATCCCAATCTATCATCGAGAATTCTCAATAACAACTAGCTCTACACTTTCCCAGAACATTGGCCCATACGGGCGATAGTGCGATCGGTAGGTATATTTTACAATATTACGTATATTTTTTAGATTCTGAGTGGAACGATGAATGTATTGATTTTACAATGATGTGTGTTTTTTTATTTTTTTTTCTTATTTTTTTATTTTTTTTGTGTCTGTGTACACGATAAGTAGTCGAAATAATGCTACGATTTTCAACTTCAGTATCTTGTTCGATCAGAAAGTGAATATCGTTGGTGCATTGGGGAGGTCAAAATTTAAATTTCCCAGTGGTTTTCAAAAGCGCCGGGAAAAACAAAGAAAATTAATGAAAACGGGAATTTTTACGCAAATCGATTTTCACAAAATTGATTTGGTTT
>NW_021770132.1:238040-243632 GCF_005508785.2 Acyrthosiphon pisum | reverse complement strand
GCGATTGCCATTGAAATCAGATTCTGTATTGTTACATTACTACTGTTTTGCGTTAGGGTTATGTAAATTATTGTTGTATGTAAATTATCAAATTATTATACCAGCTGTACTCCACTACGCTATAAATTTTATTTGTTCTAGGTATTGTTATTTTACATATTTATATTTGTTATTATTGGTTGTGCCAAACTGGCAATTTATCCATAGTTTAATTATTGTACATAATATTGTTTTACCTGTTGAACCAAAAGGTCTTGTTTTTATTATATCTAGGAGTCTATAACTTAGACTTGTTATTATTGACTTATTTTTACGTTGACTAATTAATGTTATTGTATAATCTATTATTTCATATTAAAGTAATATTACACAATTATATCCTTTTTTTATCAGAATTACTTATTTGTCCATATCAGCATTAAGTACGCGCTGACATATGAAGATGTAAGTAGGTATATATTATACCTACACATACACGTCATTATATTCGTATCCCAGATCGTCGGTATTTGCATGGCAACCCGCTACTGATTGAACTACCAGCATCATTACAGCACATACACAATTTACACGAAATATTTTCGGCGTCCGGGCATAGGCACTTGATCATTTCTTAAGTACCATTCGGTCCGTACAAGTGACTATAAGACATTTAACATAAAAAAATACAATTAAATCAGTTACTTAAAAATCACATAAAATGTAATTGAGACTTACATCAAAACTACATATGAATTATTATTATTACATGGTATAGAAAAGTTTGTTTAAAAATTAAAGGCTCACTTAAAAGCCAACGATAGATAAATTGGAATAAAGACTATTCACGTGACAACTAATTAAGTTCATAAAATACATCAATAATTTTAACATCTATGGTGAATACAATGTTAGCATTATAGAGACATTTTAGAATTAATCATAAAAAAGCGTTTAAAAGAGTGTTTTTTTCAGTGCCTAAATAAATCTTAATATCCCTAAAATCACGTTTCCACATGTAAATATTATACCTCGGTTCGAGATTAAATAAAATTATAACAATAATAATTCAAAAAATAATATTTATATATACATTGTTCTTAACAGAATAATAATTTAGTAAATTAGTCTTTTACATGTAATGAACACCTAAATTGGTAAAACATTGATGGTAACTGGTATGTTTTATATCATAGGTATTTAAATTTGTACCTATTTTCAATTGTATTATAATAATATTATATATACATATATATAAAGCGTGACTTCAATCGTGATTACCCTAACGCTATTTCCTTAAATAAATATATCATAGTGTAAATTGTATTTGTCTATTTACATGAGCACCTACATGACGTGTTGTTAGTTCTTAATGCTAAAATCTTTATTCACAGTTAGCGATATGAGTTGGCTATTACGATGTTTTAAATTTTAAAAAAAACTTAAAAATATATCATTAAGAAGTTAAATTTATCCAAACCAGTAGTTCGAGACTAATTATATAAATATAAGACTAATGATAAAAACTACATCAGGTCGTCAATTTAAACGTTTTTCTTTTTCAAAGTCTGCACCTTTTTTCCAATGCGCCCAATGAAATTACAGGGTTGAAAATCTGTCTTGCGTCATATATACATGTCTGAAGGGTGATACATACACAGGGATAGAGAGAGAGCATATAGATATTTCTCCATTTTTCATGATTTATTTTTGGCTGTTGTATTTTTTGCTGTTATATAGGTTCCTACATAGTTACTTCTGATCGGCTTTAGTGGCAGAAAAAAACACGACAATTTATAAAAGAAGTATTACCTATATAACCTATAGTAATATAGTATTATTGTTGTAAACATTTAATTATAGCGTATGTCTGCGTATACTGTCTTATACGAATTTTTTTAATCTATACACACAATATCTCAATATGTAATAATTATATTGTATATTATACTAGGTTGAATACTAGGTACGTAAAATATTTTGTATGTACCGTGAAATTAGTAACACTGCCCACAGACAACGACTACAATATTAGCTATGGGTACATTATATGTTACTATAAAATATAATATAATATATTAGGCACAATTATTAATGTCAATTATATAACTACTATACACACCGTATATACATACTAATTAATATAAATATCTACTAAGCCATAATAAACGTACTTCAGAAATTATATTTTTGGAATCAGATTATAATATACTATTCAATTTTCAACACTTTATAGGTGGCGAAACCGCGTATATCATATTATACGCACACGGACTCACAGCACGGAGCATACAGATACAACAGATCGTGTCGTTCGTGTATTAATGTTTCACTGAGTATTAATAGTAGTAGTATTAGTAATAGTAGTAGTAATAGTAGGCAGTATTAATATTATTTATATTAACATAATATTAATCAACATCTGTTCTTCTTTATGAAATAAATTTTACATTCATAATAATTCGTATTAATATAATTTCATAATAATTTATTGACACTATAGCCCCTGATTACAGCCACCGCAGAAAACGAAATTGATTTGGCAGAGACCTGTAAAAACGGTATATTATTATATAATCACTACTAATAAAAAATGTTAGATTTACATAGATTACTTCCCGTAGTATTAAGAAGAGAGTTTTATTTGCTTTATTATAGTTATATTTTACGGTTAAGTTTTTTTTAAAGAGTGTAAATGTGTTTTTGGTCTATTGTAGCATCACGCATACAGAGCCGTATAGTCAAATAGTCTAAGCCGATAACTTAGTGCTTTAGTTTTAGTGAGGTACGACCGTATATACACGACAATGAGTTAAGACGATGCTATGACAACCAGCTGCAACTATGTTCCACAATAAAATATGTCTTGCGACTAGCTAATTCTTTATTTTTAATTTTTCCTGTCATTTAATATGCCATTAACTATATTATTATTTATATTTTTTTTTTTTTTCTTTATTAGTAATACACAATCTGTACACAAACGGCACAATAAGAGTATGAGCTGAGACACAATAAAAAAACATGAAATTATGAGCTAAGAAGCCACCCACCGATGACACTTATGTATTATTTATATAAAAGAACTTTACTATTTCATCATTAATTGCACCTTGCCATGTGCTGACAATATTATTATTATTTTATTATAAAAATTGTAAAATGTCTCTCCCATTATTATTATTATTTACTGTAATTCTGTTATGTTATTATTATTTACTCAATAATGGTAACTTTTAAAATACAAAGCCACGTGATTACCTTAAAACTTTATCTTATTATTTAATTAATATTATATAGCGTTACCTCTCTTGCCCTCATTACAAATCTTTAGAGGTTCATTCGCTTATGCGTGTATTAAAGCCTACGAGTTTCACCGACAGCAGCCCAGTTCGGAAGTCTGTCAACGGAAGACAGTCCGCCGAAGGAAGCCACTGATTTCCAAAGGAGCCTCAAGACACAACATCCAAGCCAGTGTGCACTACGATATAATTTTTGGCATTTAAATAAATGCATTCATACTCTTATGTATATTGAGTCATTTGAACATCTGGTATGAACTTTATTATTTATCTTGTACTACTCACCAAATCAACTTGTTAATTATTTATTTCCATCAAACTTAATAATGTCCACCATGTATATATAATAGTACATATTATTCGTAGGATTATATAGGAACAGTTCATAGAATACTAAAAGGTCCTATATGGTGACTTCGAACATGATAAATCTCTAAGGTGTAGAATCGTTATATATCAGCAGTTCATAGGTTAGATATGGAACTACGTTATTTTTAGAATAAATATTGAAATATCTGTATTAATATTTTTAAATTTTAACACAATAATACATTTATAACCGTATTGGCAAAAGTGAAATGACAATGACAGGTTTCTTTATATATTTTTATAAATGGGTTTTTTTTACGTAGATTATTTTAATTTTTAAGCATAAATAAAATTTTTTAATTTTTTAAGAATTCGGTTTTTTTAAACTCCGAAAACTTCGGTTTTTTCGGAAATGTATTATTTTAATATATTCTCCAATTTTTCCACGTTTTCCGAAACTCTAGGAAAAAAACGGTTTTTTTTCCGAAATGTTCCCGAATTTTTCCGGCATTTTGATCCCTAATATTAAGTATTAAATACGTACAAATCAAAAATACGTATTATATACCTACGTATATATGCCGCGTGACTTCGAACATTGAACTCAACCCCGTATCCACGAATACAACTACATAACCAGGTAACGTACCTATATCAGTCAACTTATCGGAATTAGGAACGTAAAGCTCGGTGAAAGAGACACGTATATTATATATATATATGTATCATACTCACAAGTTACATAGCAATAAATAATGAATAATGTATCACTTTATTTATAAATAATAATCTACAAGCTCTTTTACTCGCTAAATAATCATCGATTTTTTTAGGTGATTTGTGCAGTGTTATAGCCTATAATGAAAAAAGTGATGGACAAATCTGAGGCCCCTAAATAAATTCTAACTATCGAGGCCCCTGGACCCCCCCTTAATCCGGGCTTGCATATTTTGTATACAACTTTTATTTTTATTACTTGTCTATATTCATATCATAATAAGTAATATTTGGTTTGTTCGAAAAATGAATCTTCTGAAAATAGAAAGGTATGATTTTGGGCACGCTAGATCACCAAGTCAATCCATTGGTTGTCCAATTATGAATAGACAACTACTACAACGACATCTGATATCTTAACCGTCTGAAACTATACGACTTATAGTTTAAGAATTTAGTTGAGCCTGTAGGGTAATAACCACTTATACTTGGTATATTATTATACAATTATACGTACTATAATACTTATATTATTAAAATATAGTTGTAACTTATATAAAAATATATATACAACTATTTTAGGTCGTTTAAATAATAAAGACCAAAGGCATTTAAATAATTCAAAATATTAAAATGTAAAACATGGTGATAAGATAAGCAATTATTGAGTTATGTTTTCCTTGTCCCCATTAATGTGGCTCAACCAAATACGTATACGGTATACCCAACGTACAATAATAGAACGTCTGCTTTTTCTTGCCTAAACACTTCTTAAACACTAAAACACGTAGGCTATAGGCAGTGTCGGCCTGGCACACCAAAGGCACATGGATCAGTTTTTTAAGGTACCCCCAAAAAGTGTATAGCTATGCAATTTTTAGGAATATGGATTATAATATAAAATGTACCTTTATTATAATCATTAATAAACTATTATACAATTTAGTAAATATAAATTAATTACGCACATTTACCACGATAAATAAATATATATATACAACAGTATAACATAAAGATATCGCGAACTATACCTAATTAGTTTGCTACGTTCGTGAAGTTGGCCCACCTAAATACTTCGATTTTTTTTTAAATCTATGCCATTATTTTGCAAGTTATTTGTAAGTATTTGCAAGTCTATTTTTAGAATTTGCAAGTCCAAACTTTCATCGTACAACCAAAAAATGTAAAGATGGGCCAACTTCACGTAGCCCACCTACTTTGATCTAGAACTTCGAAATCGGTATCAAACGAAAGCTAATGATTAGCAAGAATTTGTAAGTCTGTT